>NC_140012.1:41978529-41988529 GCF_964263955.1 Coregonus lavaretus
ACAGTTGTTGCCTTCTAACCAAGCTGCTTGCCTATTGTCATGTAGCCCATCCCAGCCTTGTGTAGGTCTACAATTTTATCCCTGATGTCCTTACACAGCTCTCTGGTCTTGGCCATTGTGGAGAGGTTGGAGTCTGTTTGATTGAGTGTGTGGACAGGTGTCTTTTATACAGGTAACGAGTTCAAACAGGTGCAGTTAATACAGGTAATGAGTGGAGAACAGGAGGGCTTCTTAAAGAAAAACTAACAGGTCTGTGAGAGCCGGAATTCTTACTGGTTGGTAGGTGATCAAATACTTATGTCATGCAATAAAATGCAAATGAATTACTTAAAAATCATACAATGTGATTTTCTGGATTTTTGTTTTAGATTCCGTCTCTCACAGTTGAAGCGTACCTCTGATACAAATTACAGACCTCTACATGCTTTGTAAGTAGGAAAACCTGCAAAATCGGCAGTGTATCAAATACTGTAGCTAATTACTCCTCACTAAACTTATATGTTCTGTTCTTTTCTATTCTATAAATGTTTTTAGGCATTCTAACCTGATCAAAATCTGTTGTTCCATTAGACGTTGAGCTTTTGATGAGTCAGTCAAAGAGAACAACAGTCAATATAACAATCAGTATTTTAACGGTGTCTCTCAGCCCGGTTAAATCACTCTCCCTCTTGTTTACCTGGCTTAGGCCTCTCAATCACAGACCGATGAGAAATACTTGGTAACCTTGTCAGACCGCAAGCTATTTCAAAACCAATCTTCAACAATACAAATATGTTGTTCTCTTTAAAATTGACCCAACCAATACACAATCTCAAACACCCCTCAAAACAGCTTTTTTATTGAAATGCCCACAAAGGGGGAAATAAACAAAAGTCTTGTGTAAATAAATGTTGGGGTTAAGTGAGATAAAACCTTCCTTGAAGTCACAGAGAATGCACAGAGGGACATGTCACATTCGGGCGCTTTAGAAAGTATTTCATTTTACATGTGGTATATATTAAATTAAAAAAAAAAAAAATCCTGTTATATCATTTAATATAACAGGATTTTAAAACGCAATATTGGTGCACAATTCATACTTAAAATATCAAAGGGACCAAAAGGCACTCATTTCATGGAACGACCCTTGGTCAAGCTGTCACGAATTCAGCCGAGGCTGCCCCTCCTCCTTGCTCGGGCAGGCTTCGGCGTTCGTCGTCACCGGAGTACTAGCTGCCACCGATCTATGTTTTCTGTGTTACACTTGTCTTGTCTCTATTGATCACACCTGTTACCCATTATGTTAATGTATTTCCCTATTTTACCCTCTGGTTCCCTCATGGTGTTGTGCGTGATTGTTCGTTGTTTTGCTGTCTTTTGGTGAGCCGGTATTTGCTCTTCCCTGCGTGGAGGTTTTGCTCTGCTATTTTGTTCCAGTAAAGAACTTTGTTTTTATAGTTCTGTGTCCTGCGCCTGATTCCATCCTACCGCTACACCCAGACGCATGACACAAGCAAATTACCATTTTCTGAATGGCCTGAGGGAAGGAGTTATGCTTTTCAGCTTGTCAACTTTTATTAACCTTAGTACTGGGTTTTGCTCTTTGATTTTAAATTCTTAGTGAAACTTTTATAATATGATTTTCCTCTCTCTCTCTCTCTCTCTCTCCATTTTCTGTGACATATGTTCAACAACTTGTTACAGAGAAGAAAACGTTACGTGAGCTTGTTGCGGTTTTTTAAACTGATTATTTCAATTTGAATTCGATGACTTCTGTAATTGCATTTTCAGCCACGTTTATTGTGTGAACATTCTGACCTATCACGGTAGCATTACAAGCAGTCAAACAAGGTTGTGTTTAACCTCCTCTGCATCCCAAATGGCACCCTGTTCCCTATAAAGTGCACTACTTTTGATCAGGGCCCATAGGGTTCTGGTCAAAAGTAGTGCACTTGATAGAGAATAGGGTGCCATTTGGGACGCTGATCGAGTCAGCTGAGATATTAATCTACAATATTTTTCTGATGAGAATCAGTGGACCGTAACAGTGTTATTAATGAGGTACACCGGTGCTTTCCATAATTTGAATCAAGCACAGTGTAATATACACTCAGTGTACAAAACATTAAGAACATCTTCCTAATATTGAGTTGCACCCCCCTCCAGCTTTGTCTCAGAAAAGCCTAAATGTGTCAGCGCATGGACTCTACAAGTTGTCGAAAGCATTCCACAGGGATGCTGGCCCATGTTGACTCCAATGCTTCCCACAGTTGTGTCAAGTTGGCTGGATGTCCTTTGGGTGGTGGACCATTCTTGATACACACGGAAAAACTGTTGAGCATGAAAAACCCAGCAGCGTTGCAGTTCTTGACACAAACCAGTGCTCAATTGTCTCAAGGCTTAAAAAATCCTTCTTTAACCCGTCTCCTCCCCTTCATCTACAATAATTTGAAGTGGATTTAACAAGTGACATCAATAAGGGATCATAGCTTTCACCTGTATTCACCTGGTCAGTCTATGTCATGGAAAGAACAGGTGTCCTTACTGTTTTATACACTCAGTGTACAAGTAAGCACATCTACAGTAAAGAAAGCAGGAGAAAATTAAAAGCCAATGTATCTTAATGGTGCACTAAGCAGAAATCGCTCCGCCATTTCCTGATTGTTAAAATTCTAAAAGTTGGCCTAATTTCAGTTTATGTGACAAAACAAGCAAGTATCGTGTAGAGCCCTCAAACTCAACTCTGGACCTGGAAGCAAGTTCCGCTGCGTTTCTTCATTGTTCCCCTCTAATCAGGGACTGATTTAGACGGGTGCAATTAATTATCAGGTAGAACAGAAAACCAGCAGGCTCCGGACCTCGTAGGGTAAGAATTGAATACCCCTGTTGTAGAGAATCATTGTACCATCTAAACCGCTGTGAAAAATATTTTCCATAACCAAAGATATTGTCTTTTCAGCTGTTTGAAGCTGCTGTACAAAACCGAAAGTAAAAGACGCAAAAATGAAACTTAAGAATGGAAAGCATAGAAATAGCGCACATAGAACAGATCTACCGCTTCTTAGACTTGCTTTCAATGAGAATGACAGATTTATAACTCCCATTTCTATGTGAATTTTGGTCGGGGTCGCCCCAAAAAGTTATATATCTCTCCTCTCTCTCCCCTGCGTGGGAGAAAAAAAAACACCCAAGCGTCACAAGACAGTGGATGAACAACAGTTGAAGGTTGCCATCTTGGATTTTATGCACGCTAGAATACAATCAACGCTGAATGCATTCAAGGTGTTGCTCTAACTCCTTTGTGCTCTAACTCAGGGTTAATGGCGCACGCCACGTCTATCTCTATGGGCACAGGCCCTGTTCATGACACAAACTTGTTCACACCCTTCTTGTTGGCGGAGAGAAAATATTGTAGGTTTAAAGCTTAATTCCTGCAATTCTATATGTTTTGCCATCTCTACTGTGTATTCGTGTGATATTTGAGTGACTCAGACATTACAACAAAATTGATGGGCTAAAAAACCTAGCTAAAAAAACGTTAGCTGACATGGGCTAGTTGATCTGGACATTTCTGACAAGTTATAAATAGCTCTCTAAAGGTCTGCAATGACTGACATGACAAGAGGAAAACTGATGATGAGCTACCTAATGTTCTAAATTGCACCTTGTGCATTCTACTATAATAACGTTCAAGAGTAAATTGAAAGCCAGACTGAGTTCCATTAAGACATAATAATAATAATAATTGACTTCAGTGGTGGAAACAGTACTCAATCATCATACTTGAGTAAAAGTATCTGGTTCTAAATGTACTTAAGTACAGTGGTGGAAACAGTACTAAATTGTCATACTTGAGTAAAAGTATCTGGTTCTAAATGTACTTAAGTACAGTGGTGGAACTGTACTCAATTGTCATACTTCAGTAAAAGTATCTGGTTCTAAATGTACTTAAGTACAGTGGTGGAAAAAGTACTCAATTGTCATACTTGAGTAAAAGTAAAAACTATACATCAAATGCCTTATATTAAGCAAACCAGATGGCACGATTTTCTAGTAAAAAATAAATAAATACGGACAGACTGGGGCACACTCCAACACTAGGACATAATTTACGAACATTGTATTTGTGTTAAGTGAGCCCGTCCAGATCAGAGGCAGTAGGGATGACAACGTGTTGTGTTGATAGGTGTGTGAATTGGACCATATTGCCGTCCTGCCTGAGCATTTGAAATGAGTACTTTTGGGTGTCAGGGGAAATGTATGGAGTAAAAAGTACATATTTTCTTTAGGAATGTAGTGGAGTAAAAGTAAAAGTGGTCAAAAATATAAATAGTGAAGTACAGATACCTAAAAAAAAATACTTAAGTAGTACTTTAAAGTTTTCTTTACTTAAGTACATTACACAACTGACTGATTGTGTTCTTTGGCATTAACCCTCCCATTGTCCTAGGGTCAAAATGACCCACCACTGTGTTGAACCAACTTTATTTAATTTGTATATTTTTGGGATCATTTGTGAGAAGGAGGCAGTGAGACTTTAAAGAAAGTATCACTGCCTCCTTCTCACATATGATCCCAAAAAATAAAAAATAAATAAAGTTGGTTCAACACAGTGGCGGGTCATTTTGACCCTAGGACAACGGGAGGGTTAATAGAATGCTTTTACGCAGCACAGATGTTCTATCCAAGCTGCGAGACGGCTAATGTAGGCTATAGTCCTTCAGGACAGTTGTGTATATATAAATATATTGGTTACTGATTAATATGCTGTTGCATCGAGGCAGCCGTGTAGATGTCTCAATTTCAGTACCATGGACAGTGATCAGTAGTCTATATTTTGTGAGTGGCTGACGCGTCAGATATGCAAACTCGACTTTGCAAGGGAGCCCAGAGAAACTGCACTACGCCAGTGCAAACTGTGAAGCTTTTGAAAAATGCCATGTGCATTAAGTGTATCTCCTGTTTCGTTTTGCTTGGCAAAAAAAAATGGTTGACTCCTTCCCTCCCTCCCCTCTCTGACTGGGGCTCAGGATTATTAGCTTAAGCTTTCTAAAAATATCTCTTTGACTGTACGAGCCCCTGACAGCAAAAACATCTCTCATTCTGATAGCTTTATACCAACTATTGTTCTACAGTATGTCCCCCAGTCAGTCTGTCTGCAGCTAGAGGGCCTAAACCTTCCATGTTACAGTGGCTTGCAAAAGTATTCACCCCCCTTGGCATTTTTCCTATTTTGTTGCCTTACAACCTGGAATTAAAATGGATTTTTGGGGGGTTTGTATCATTTGATTTACACAACATGCCTACCACTTTGAAGATGCAAAATATTTGTTAATGTGAAACAAACAAGAAATAAGACAAAAAACAGAACTTGAGCATGCATAACTATTCACCCCACCCCCAAAGTCAATACTTTGTAGAGCCACCTTTTGCAGCAATTAAAGCGGCTTGTCTCTTGGGGTATGTCTCTATAAGCTTGGCACATCTAGCCACTGGGATTTTTGCCCATTCTTCAAGGCAAAACTGCTCCAGCTCCTTCAAGTTGGATGGGTTCCACTGGTGTACAGCAATCTTTAAGTCATACCACAGATTCTCAATTGGATTAAGGTCTGGGCTTTGACTAGGCCATTCCAAGACATTTAAATGTTTCCCCTTAAATCACTTGAGTGTTGCTTTAGCAGTATGCTTAGGGTCATTGTCCTGCTGGAAGGTGAACCTCCATCCCATTCTCAAATCTCTGGAAGACCTCAAGAATTTCCCTGTATTTAGCAGCATCCATCATTCCTTCAATTCTGACCAGTTTCCCAGTCCCTGCCGATGAAAAACCTTCCCACAGCATGATGCTGCCACCACCATGCTTCACTGTAGGGATGGTGTTCTCGGGGTGTAGAGAGGTGTTGGGTTTGCGCCGGACATAGCGTTTTCCTTGATGGCCAAAAAGATCAATTTTAGTCTCATCTGACCAGAGTACCTTCTTCCATATGTTTGGGGAGTCTCCCACATGCCTTATGGCGAACACCAAACGTGTTTGCTTATTTTTTCTTTAAGCAATGTTTTTTTTTTATTCTGGCCACTCTTCCTTAAAGCCCAGCTCTGTGGAGTGTACGGCTTAAAGTGGTCCTATGGACAGATACTCCAATCTCCGCTGTGGAGCTTTGCAGCTCCTTCAGGGTTATCTTTGGTCTCTTTGTTGCCTCTCTGATTAATGCCCTCCTTGCTTGGTCCGTGAGTTTCGGTGGGCGACCCTCTCTTGGCAGGTTTATATAATGGATTTAAAGGTGCTCCGTAGGATGTTCAAAGTTTCAGATATTTTTTTATAACCCAACCCTGATCTGTACTTCTCCACAACTTTGTCCCTGACCTGTTTGGAGAGCTCCTTGGTCTTCATGGTGCCGCTTGCTTGGTGGTGCCCCTTGCTTAGTGGTGTTGCAGACTCTGGGGCCTTTCAGAACATGTGTATATATACTGAGATCATGTGACAGATCATGTGACAGTTAGATTGCACACAGGTGGACTTTATTTAACTAATTATGTGACTTCTGAAGGTAATTGGTTGCACCATATCTTATTTAGGGGCTTCATAGCAAAGGGGTGAATACATATGCACGCACTACTTTTCCGTTATTTATGTTTTAGAATTTTAAAATTGTTATGTTTTAGAAGTTATTTCTTTCACTTCACCAATTTGGACTATTTTGTGTATGTCCATTACATGAAATACAAATAAAAATCAATTTAAATTACAGGTTGTAATGCAACAAAATAGGAAAAACGTCAAGGGGGATGAATACTTTTGCAAGGCACTGTATCTATTACCTTTCTGTACACCGATGACTTAGGTACTCATCAACTTGCCACATCACTTAAAGTTTCCTCACACTTAACGTGCATAGCTCTATGCGTCTGCGTGCGCTAAGTGGAGTCTGATTTGTTTTAGCAATATGCACCTTTTGGTAACATGATACCTCACCAATCCAGATTCCAAAATAGCAACATTCACAAGGGGGTGACAAGACGAGGTTTTCTTGTTGTCTTCACATTTGTTGTGAAAGCAAAAGAAGAGTCTCTCTTGTCTTGTTGTCTAGAAAGTTAGCTAAACTGTGCAAGCTAGCTAGCCTTTTAGCTCCCACATCTCTAAGTTGGCTAAACTTTGCAAGCTAGCTAGCCTTTTAGCTCCCACATCTCTAAGTTGGCTAAACTTTGCAAGCTAGCTAGCCTTTTAGCTCCCACATCTCTAAGTTGGCTAAACTTTGCAAGCTAGCTAGCCTTTTAGCTCCCACATCTCTAAGTTGGCTAAACTTTGCAAGCTAGCTAGCCTTTTAGCTTCCCACATCTCCAAGTGGGCTAAAAATCGAATGTCATAATTTATGGCCACGGGGGGAAAAAAACACATGGCTATCTGTTTTTACGTTTTCAAATAGCCTAGAATAACGTTGTCACTTCTAAACAAAATACCTTTCTGGGGTTTTCTAATAAGGCTATTGTTTAGTTTATTGTTTGAACAGTCGCTGAGATTATATTGACTTATCAATGCAAAACAGGTTACTTTGATGCATAGCCTATAGAGCAGATCAAGGAACCAAGCTAGCTTAATTCCCTACACAACACTGCCCCTATGGCTACCTCAAGGAATGATACAGTGCGTTACAATTTTCATGTGGCACGGGAGTTTGTAAAATGTCAGAGTGCACTACAAGGAACCGCCCATTTTGTGACAAAAAATGACACTGCGACACTGCGCTACGCTCTGTAGGGTCCGTCTCTGTAGGGTATAAATAGCCCTTTATTAGCTGGAATCCTTAATTGGTGAAAATGCCACGTCCGTTTGAGATATTACAACAACACAGAAGACTATTTGTTGTCCCTCGGACATCATCACACACCAGATAGAACAGGAGCTGCTGTTTGTTTTTACCACGCTGCCTGACGCTCCGTTTCATCAACAAAACCAAAACAATGACAGTGGCGCTGTTTCCCCTAATGCAGATTACATCTTTAATGTTAATGCTTCAGCACTTTCACTGCAGTGCTACCTCCTTCTCTCACTTTCATTTCTCTCTCTGTCTCTCTCTCTCTCTTTCTCTCTGTCTCTCTCTCTCTCTCTCTCTCTCTCTCTCTCTCTCTCTGTCTCTCTCTCTCTCTCTCTCTCTCTCTCCACTGGTTGTGTTGAAGTTGGTTTCTAAATGCTTTTGGACAGAATGTTCTAACAGGCTTTTCATTACAAGCGCGCACACAAGTGGCGCTTTTTCCCCTAATGTGGATTCCATCTTTAAAGAGGAGGATAAAGCTGCATTTAGACAGGCAGCCCAATTCTCATCTTTATTCCACTAATTGGTCTTTTGACATGCTTTGCTGAGGACAATGATCTTGTCCAGATGTGGCTCGAAGCACTTATAGAATAGGTTTGCAAAATTACGGAAACTTTACCCAAATTCCTGGGAATTTCTGGAGAAGTTGGGCATTTTTAGAATGTTTCTGGAATTTTGCAACCTCTAAGCACTTACCATTATAGTGAGAGAAAAAAACATCAAGCCCCCCATATCATTGCACCAATGGATCAGTCATAAACTCTTATCAATTCAACCTGTTATTATTTGGCAACCCTTTTATAACGCACAATTAATTCATTAGTGCTTTTTTATCGTGTGTTATAGGTCTGAAGGTTCTCTATTACACAAGGGTTATAAATGCATTCAATTTAATTCAATACAACTTTATTTGCATGCATATATCATGTATTCACACATGAGTTGTACAGTGTGGTTTAGTTGTAAGCATTCAGACCAGCTTGCTGCTCCATCTAGCCTAACAACCCATATAAATACATAAATGCCTACAATACTTCACACACAGGTGGCTCATAGAAATTGTTATCACCATCATATTCATTTTCTATGCTGCCAACAAAACACCCACTTATACAGCAGAGCATTTCACACACACAGATACCACTGTAGCGAACTGGGTGACTGAAGGCTACAGACCAACCAACCAACAGGACTGTTATTCAGCCTGCATTCATGTACCTTTTTTAAAAGGTTTGGCTGGGTCCCAAATGGCACCATATATCCTATACAGTGCACTACTTTTGACCAGGGCCCATATGAATCTGGTGAAAAGTAGTGCACTACATAGGGAATAGGGTGCCATTTGGGATGTACCCTTTGTTAAGGGGCTCCAGATAAAGTATCCTTGTTTTGTCAACACATTTGTCAAAGAGAAAAGTAAATATCTAGTAAATAAATGAACATGGTACCCACCACACTATGTGTGTGTGTGTGTGTGTGTGTGTCTCTCTCTGTGTGTGTGTGTGTGTGTGTGTGTGTGTGTGTGTGTGTGTGTGTGTGTGTGTGTGTGTGTGCATTACTAGATGAATTGACATATCTCTGGCCCAGTAATGAGGGATCGGAGACAGAGAGGCATGCCTGTTCCCCCCTGGGCTCCATAACCTTATTGTTCCATGTCATCTCCTCCTCTCCTCTCCTCTCCTCTCCTCTCCTCTCCTCTCCTCTCCTCCCTCTTCTCTTGACACACACCACACCACACACACACACACACACACACACCAAACACCACACACACACACACACACACACACACACCACACACCACACACCACACACCACACACCACACACCACACACCACACACCACACACCACACACCACACACCACACACCACACACCACACACACACACACACATACACACATTACTCCATCTCCTCCCTCACTTCTGTGAGGAGGACCAGATTGTCAGCCTCTCTCCCCAAGGTCACACCGCCAGCCAAACCCCAGCCTCCTTTCCATATAATTGGATCATTTAGCATCATAGCATTGACTTATTGCTTTGTCTAAGGGTCAAAAGCAAATTGAGCGAATGGACTTTTCACTCGTGATTTGTGTCCGTTTTATTGCATCTCACCTCATCGTGCAACAGCTAGCCTACAGCAGTCTCTGGCCATTGATTAAACAGAGTTAATAACACCACCTTGCTGCTAGCAACCAACACAAGTCAAGTA
>NC_140012.1:41993529-42070457 GCF_964263955.1 Coregonus lavaretus
CATACTCTCAACACTGTATAAATTATACATATTTCAGTATTGTAATCATAATGATTGTGCTTCACAATAGTGACCACTCCATGTCTATTTCTGATATTGTCATGTGTGTTTCAGAGAGTCCTTGAGCTAGAGGTGGCTGCAGTGGAGCACCAGTTCATCTTAATTGATGAGGTTGGATTCAACCTCACAAAAAGACGAAAGAGGGGAAGGAATATCATCGGCCAGCGTGCCATTGTTCAAGTCCCTGGCCAGCGCGGAGGGAACATCACAATGTGTGCAGCGATTACCCACCACGGCGTCATCCATCACCATGCTACCCTTGGCCCCTACAACACCGCCCATCTGATCACATTCCTGGACACCCTACACAACACACTCATTCCACCAGATCAGGTAGATGGCCCAGAGCAGCTCAGGTACGTTGTCATTTGGGACAACGTAAGTTTCCACAGGGCTGCTCTGGTTCGTAACTGGTTCACTGCCCACCCACGCTTTTTAGTTGTTTATCTCCCTCCATATTCTCCATTCCTCAATCCTATTGAGGAATTTTTTTATGCCTGGAGATGGAAAGTGTATGAGCGAAATCCACAAACGCGTATACCTCTTCTCCAAGCTATGGAAGACGCATGTGGAGATATAGCAGCTGATGCTTTTCATGGCTGGAATCGCCATGCTAGGCGATATTTCCCCCGCTGCTTG
Organism: Coregonus lavaretus; assembly: GCF_964263955.1. Taxonomy (NCBI): domain Eukaryota; kingdom Metazoa; phylum Chordata; class Actinopteri; order Salmoniformes; family Salmonidae; genus Coregonus; species Coregonus lavaretus. Next base: position 41,994,229 of record NC_140012.1, read on the forward strand.
GCCAGGGAAAACATTGCTTGTGATGTGGATGAGGTGCTGTGGCCAGACCGCAACAGAAGAGAGGATGCAGCATATTTTTTTTTTTTTTTTTTTTTTTTTTTTTTTTTTTTTTTTACTGTAACTGTATACATTAAATTCTTCTGTTTTGTATGTAGACCACTGTATGTGCAACATTGTGTTGGTTGGGAATGGGATGTACACTGTGTACATTGTTTTTGTGGGGAAAATGAAATATATTTGTTACCGTGTATTTGTGTGTTCTGAGTATAAAAACAATATTCTCAAATATTTTACAACACGCTTATGTATGTACTGTCTGTAGTAATGGCAACACTGAACCAAAAAAAGGCCTAAGTCATTATGATGAATGGAGAAGAAGTGTTTTCCATTCATCATAGTGTTTTACATTGAGCACATCAGTGTTCAACTGGTTCTTATCAATGTCTATTCATATGATGGTTTGTGTGTGTCATTTGAAAAACCAAAATACCATTTTGATAAGAAATAACATTGTTTTGAATGTAAAGTTTCATTGTGCTGGAGAATTGAGGGGTTTTGCCCATTGTGTGTGTGTTTTTTGATTTGTGTGTAGAGTTCTGAGAATATGAGGCATGCTTTCAGAAAATGTGTGTAAACAATCGAGAAAGACTGTAACATTTGTCTATCTCGCTCCGTAAAGCCATCAGTACATCCTAACACACTTCAGCAAGCCATCAGTACATCCTAACACACTTCAGCAAGCCATCAGTACATCCTAACACACTTCAGCAAGCCATCAGTACATCCTAACACACTTCAGCAAGCCATCAGTACATCCTAACACACTTAAGCAGTCATCCGTTTCCTTTAAATGGCCAGAGATGAGATGAGGTATCTGCAGACCAGCAGTCATTTAATCTTTCCTTGGCACTGGCTGCGTCCCAAATTGCACCACATTCCCTATATAGTGCAATAATTGTCAAAAGTAGTGCACCATATAGGGAATAGGGTGCCATTTTGGGACGCAGGCACTGCCTCACTAACAGCCTCTCTGCATTGAGAAAGATACATTTTTCAGCGGCTTTGATACAGATGCAGGAATGTAACACCCTGATGAAGCTGTCATATTCTGTGGTTTGAAAAAACGCCACACAATCAAAACCAACTGAAATGCAGATGCAGTCGATTTGGATCCGATCAATTACTGCTCAATGAATCGTTCACACTTACTGCTCAATGAATCATTCTCACTTACTGCACAATGAATCATTCTCACTTACTGCACAATGAATCATTCACACTTATTGCACAATGAATCATTCACTATTACCACACAATGAATCATTCACACATACCACACAATGAATCATTCATACGTACTGCTCAATGAATCATTCACGCTTACTGCACAATGACTCATTCACACGTACTGCACAATGAATCATTCACGATTACTGCACAATGAGTCATTCACAATTACTGTTCAATGAAGTCATTCAGAATTACCGCACATGAATCATTCACAATTACTGCACAATGAAACATTCATGCTTACTGCACACTTACTCATTCACACGTACTGCACAATGAAACATTCATGCTTACTGCACAATGAATCATTTACGATTACCGCACAATGAATCATTTACGATTACCGCACAATGAATCATTCACAATTACCGCACAATGACTCATTCACACGTTTGCATTAAATGCAAACAACTTCCTATGTGGAAAACTTTAAATGCAACAACACAATATGGAAAACTATACGGAATACAGATCAAATTCAATTCAACCGCTGACAAATTGTGTAAGCAGTGCTGTAATCCAAATTGACAATGCAAATTATTTTCTTCACATGTTCAAAATGCACTTATGTTGAATTGAACGTGATCTGTTCTCCATATTGTGTTGTTGCCATAGGAAGTTGTTGCTAGGTAAGTAGGCAACACAAAACAATCCCCCAGGTGAAATAGCATAGTGTGTTCATTGTGTTTGCGTGTGTGTTTTGACTTCCTCACTATCATAATAGTGACCTTACCAACTCCACCCCCTACATCAGAATCCTAAACCCCTTAAATTTCTTTAACCTCTTTTTATAAACCTCTCACTAACATGGTTACACTCCCGAGCGGTACTCCCAGGGAGGTTTTGCATTTGGCGTCTGGAGCCAATGGAGTGGCTGGCTTGTTGGTTCAGTTGAGTCAGTCACAAGTGACAAATTGCTTCTTTGCTGTTGCCTGCTGACGACCTCTGTGTTGACCAATCCCTGGAGTTGTTACTGTGACCGTATTACCGCCACACTGGCAGTCACAAGTCATGACCGCAGACAAATTCTTCATGATCGTTAAGTCATGGTAACCCCAGGATTCTCCAAAAGTGCACTCTGATGCCGCTGATGGTCTTTATTAGCCTACCAAACAAGCTAATGGCCAGTCGCTAACGGCATCGTACTCAGCTCTCTGTTGTCCCTCTAATCACTCTGATATCAATGTGTTTGCACTCACAAACTGTAAGTCGCTCTGGATAAGAGCGTCTGCTAAATGACTAAAAATGTAAAATGTAAATATCAATGCAAATTAAATCGAAAATCAAATGAAACACTTCATGAGAGCCCTGCATTCAAAGTTTGAGTGGAATAGGATCAGCTGTTGCTCCTCATAGCTGGTTGATTAATGGAATGAAATACAGTGCATTCGGAAAGTATTCAGACCCCTTGACTTTTTGAACATTTTGTTACGTTACAGCCTTATTCTAAAATTGATTCAATTGTTTTTTTTCCCCTCATCAATCTACACACAATACCCCGTAATGACAAATCAAAAACAGGTTTTTAGAAATGTTTGCACATTTATAAAAATGAAATACATTTACATAAGTAGTCAGATCCTTTGATCAGTACTTTGTTGAAGCACCTTTGGCAGCGATTACAGCCTCGAGTCTTCTTGGGTAGGACGCTACAAGCTTGACACACCTGTATTTGGGGAGTTTCTCCCATTCCTCTCTGCAGATCCTCTCGCAGATTTTCAGGTCTCTCCAGAGATGTTCGATCAGGTTACAGTCCGGGCTCTGGCTGGGCCACTCAAGGACATTCAGAGACTTGTCCCGAAGCCACTCCTGTGTTGTCTTGGCTGTGTGCTTAGGGTTGTTGTCCTGTTGGAAGGTGAACCTTCGACCCAGTCTGAGGTCCTGAGCGCTCTGGAGCAGGTTTTCATCAAGGATCTCTCTGTATTTCGCTCCATTCATCTTTCCCTCGATCCTGACTAGTCTCCCAGTCCCTGCCGCTGAAAAACATCCCCACAGCATGATACTGCCACCACCATGCTTCACCGTAGGGATGGTGCCAGGTTTCCTCCAGACGTGACACTTTGCATTCAGGCCAAAGAATTCAATCTTGGTTTCATCAGACCAGATAATCTTGTTTCTCATGGTCTGAGAGTCTTTAGGTGCCATTTGGCAAACTCAAAGCGGGCTGTCATGTGCCTTTTACTGAGGAGTGACTTCCGTCTGGCCACTCTACCATAAAGGCCTGATTGGAATGCTGCAGAGATGGTTGTCCTTCTGGAAGGTTCTCCCATCTCCACAGAGGAACTCTAGAGCTCTGTCAGCGTGACCATCGGGTTCTTGGTCACCTCCCTGACCAAGGCCCTTCTCCCCCGATTGCTCAGTTTGGCCGGGTGGCCAGCTCTAGGAAGAATCTTGGTGGTTCCAAACTTCTTCCATTTAAGAATGATGGAGGACACTGTGTTCTTGGGGACCTTCAATGCTGCAGAGAAAAGTGTTGGTACCCTTCCCCAGATCTGTGCCTCGACACAATCCTGTCTCGGCGCTCTACGGACAATTCCGCTTGGTTTTTTCTCTGACATGCATTGTCAACTGTGGGACCTCATATAGACAGGTGTGTGCCTTTCCAATCAATTGAATTTACCACAGGTGGACTCCAATGAAGTTGTAGAAACACCTTACGGATGATCAATGGAAACAGGATGCACCTGAGCAAAGGGTCTGAATACTTATGTAAATAAAGGTATTTCTGTTTTTTGATTTATTCTAAAAACCTGTTTTTGCTTTGTCATTATGGGGTATTGTGTGTAGATTGATGAGGGAAAAACAAATATTTAATCAATTTTAGAATAAGGCTGTAACGTAACAAAATGTGGAAAAAGTCAAGGGGTCTGAATACTTTCAGAAGGCACTGTAAGTATTCCCATGTTGCACAACATTTCTATAGGATATGCAATGCAATGTGTGAGAAAACAGAGCCTCTATTAAAAATAGGTGGATCCCATCAGTTTTCTATAGGCTAGGCCTACTATATTTATTTCTCAACTTTCCTAATATTAAGCACATTGCTTCCCTTTACAGTAACCTACCTGGTCCCCATAATGGCCCATTCTGAACCAGAACTAATTTCACACAAATGTTATTGAGTATATGTAAAAGCAAGATTAAATTGATAATAGTCTGATGGTGAGAATATGATAACTTGTGAATGATGCCCAGCATGTGCAGTCTAAGGCAATAAACAGCATTTTTTTTAGGGCTATATGTTTATTTTAATTTTCATGTGTGTAATTTTTAACCCCTTTTTCTCCCCAATATCGTGATTAAGATCTTGTCTTATCGCTGCAACTCCCCAGCGGGCTCGGGCTCGGGCGAAGGTTGAGTCATGCTTCCTCCGAAACATGACCCACTAAACCGCGCTTCTTAACACCCGCTCTCTTAACCCGGAAGCCAGCTGCACCAATGTGTCGGAGGAAACACCATTCAACTGACGACTGAATTCAGCCTGCAGGCGCCCGGCCCACCACAAGGAGTCGATAGAGCGCAATGAGCCAAGTAAAGCCCCCCCCCCCCCGGCCAAACCCTTCCCTAAACCGGAGGACGCTGGGCCAATTGTGCGTTGCACTATGGGACTCCCGGTCACGGCCGGTAATGACACAGAGTTTTCACTGGCCAGTGGCCACTATTGTAAAGAGGATCACATTAATCCGCTTTACAACCTATTAAAGATTAAAAACGTGACCAAGGGAAGCACTTCCTCCATTCGCTTTTTTCGAGTGCAGACTACGGATGACATGTTTTTTTCTGTTGGCCATTCTAAACCAAAAATAATTCCACACATACACTGACTATTACAAACATTAGGAACACCTTCCTAATATTGAGTTGTATACTCATTGTATATTAGTAGGCTATGTTTAAAAACCAGATTAAATTGAGAATAGTCTGATGGGTGAGAATATTATCAAGTGATTGTCAAATTGTGAATGAGAGACTGATGAAGTGTGTGCAGCCTGTGTAAGAAACAGAGCAGAGCTCATGACTTTCATGAGACTTTATTCAGATGATCATTAGAGTTGCATTATGCAGCCTTAGAATGTATTAGAAATCTAAACATATAGCCTAACGATTGTGTCACAACTAAAGTTGCATAAATAACTCTAAATTAAGCATATAGGAGGACCGGTTTCTTTGTTAACCGCTCATTACAGAATAGCTGCATGTGTCCACTCCCTCGGAAATCATCTTGAGAAAATATCCTTTCTATTTTATTCAGCTATGTTCCATTGCATTCTTCTACCTATAAAATAATATAAAATAATGCAACGGGAATTTTAAGCAAATCTTGTCTGCTAAATAACTAGTGTAGCCCACAGCCATATGGCATAGCCAGATCAGGGCCTAACATAAGGACAACTCAGAGTATGCTATTATGTTCTTCTGAAATAGGCTACATTTTCTTCACATCATAATGTTTATTTAGACCTGCCTAAAATAAATAATGCATTTATTGTGATGGTGTAGGTTGAATTAAATGGATTTATTAGCCTTTTTAAGGTCCGCGTCAGTGCCTGGCTTGTAGGCTATGCATGGAAGCCCAGAGATGCTAAACATATTTATGTTAATTAACGGTAAATTACCGTGAGATCGGCAGTTATTTGCATAACAGTTACCGGCTGACAAAAATGTATTGACCGCCACAGCCCTACTCTCCATTAGCACTTACTTAGAGTGTTACACCCCTTTTTCATCTGCCCAAGGTCTCAGAGGACCTCTTAAGACTGATTTAAAGGACGTTTGGGAAGCATTTAGACATGCTACATGGGTGAGGAAGGCGGTGTAGCTGGTGGTGGTGTTGGATAGGCGCCCCATCACTCTAATAACTTCCTGTTAGGCTTTCTTTGGTTTCCCTAAAGGTTCCTCAATGTAGCTAAACACTACACCACTATGATTGCCTTAGAAGAGACTTGTTGTTGGATGCATTCTAATGCAAAATATGATAATGAAATACTTAAAAAAATAATAACAATAATAATATCATGTAAGGTAAAATGATCATTTAGCAGACGTTTTGAATCCATGGCGACTTACAGAATTGTCAACATTGACAGTGAATTTGGCCCATGTGGGAATCGAACCCACAATCCACCGTTCTCTAAAGCCCAACCCACTGAGCCACTGGAACCAAATGATCAAAAAGCAGCGTCGTTCATGGTCCACCCTACTGTGAGCTACTGATAGAGACATTCCTCCTGATCATAGTACATCATGATAAGTTAATAGTAAAGGAGCCATGACAGGTGTGGGGTTTTATCCCCCTGATGATCAAAGGGAGGCTCACTGGAGAGCTGTGTTAGTCTCCAGGCTCCAGGATATCCATTCTGTGCAGATACTGTCAAATGGCACCCTATTCCCTACATAGTGCACCGCTTTTGACCAAGGCCCATAGGGTTTTGGTCAAAAATAGTGCACTATATAGGGAATAGGGTGCCATTTGGGATGTAGCCAGGGCCTTCTTCATATATAACACCACCTAGCCTATCCCCACTATTGGGACCTGTTCTCTTTACTATTTATATAAATACTATTGGTCTATCTGTTAAAAATGTGTAATATTAATCTGGATGCAGATGACACTGTTATGTACTGTATGCCATTGCCCCAACTGTAGACCGGGCTATGATAGAGCTGCAATCTGACCTTGATACCTTACTGAAAGCCCTGGTTGGTTTAAAACGTGTACTTAATGTGGGCAAGACTAAATATATGTTGTTTCAGATGGACTACATAGCCCATCGAAAAACATTGACCTCTTATCAATCACTCCTGTTAACCCTCATTGTGTGAAATGACTGAAATGGCCCCTTATATCAGCCAGCAAGGCTGTAGTGGTGTGTTCATTTAGTTAATGTAGCAGGGATCCAGTTATTTCAACCAAGTGGTGAAGCAATCATATCATTTCTCCACAGACGGATGACATTGCAGAGATCGCCAGGAGGCCCCAGAGCCTGCCTAAGGTCAACAAGAAGAGACAACGAGTGGTGTTCTTCACTCAGCGCAAGGACGATACTGTGGCCACTATCGGTAGGCAAACAAACACATTTTGGTACTTAAAGCCTACAGGTATGATGCGTTATTATGCCGTTATAACACATTGTAAGACTTGTCTAATCAGTTATAACCATCTCATAATAATCCAAACTAAAAACCGTATTTTATTTTCTAGTCTGTCTCCCTTATTGTTCCTCTCCATTACTGTTGAGAACTTAAAGCCTCGTACAACCATCCTGATCTTGCGAGCGTAAATGGCCTCTGTAAGGCATCTCTGCCCTTGACTCCAACCCCATATCTCACAATTTCAGAATACTGCCTTAAATACATGATGATAGATGACTGCTGTTTACTGAAACAGCACTGTGGGAGTCGCTGAATCGCGACAACATTTACTTTCATGTTTAACTTGACACTGAATGTTTACAGAGAGAAAATTCTACGTCTGTGATAAGCTCTCCTGTCATTTAACGTGTAGTTAGTCATGCTTACCTTGAAAGTCTTTGGATGTGTCCCAAATGGCACCCTATTCCCTATATAGTGCACTACTTTTGACCAGGCTCTGGTCAAAGGAAGTGCACTATAAAGAGAATAGGATGCCATTTGGGATGCACTTTTTGTGATAAGCTATTCTGACATTCAAAGAATAAGAGAGGTTGGAAGGGAGCATGGAGCAGACATTGATTTGTGAAGTATACTTTTTTCTGGTGCTCTTGGGCTGATTCCAGAACAATCCTTAGTGATTTAAACGTGTCAACTCTTTCTTTTTCACACCTCTCTCCTTTTCCCCCATTAGGCTGCAGTACAGTATAACTGCTATCCTGGCATATTTGTTACCTGTGTTAGTGGACATTAAAAGGGAGGTGTCATCGTAACAGAACAGAGCAGGGCTTGGGGTTGCAGCCCTGCCTGAGGCAAAGCTATGTGGGGAGAGATGATGGTTTCTGATTACAACTGGGAGCTTTTGTTTGGAGCCACGGGGTGTCTCTCCTCATTGCCCTTGCAGTTCAGACTACTGACACGATGTGCACGGGAGAAACACACACACACTAACACACACACACACACACAGTCACCTAAGAAACACCTACACACACACCGAGTGCACGGCGGAGGTGAGGGGGAAGATGGCCTCAGTTCAAGACTGGAACATATCCCTCATCACAGAGGACTGCAGACAGGAGAAACACAGAAGTACTGTAGATGGTAGTATACTATACTGCAGTACTACTACCCCTAGACACAGATATGATCTGAATACTGCAGTACTACTACCCCTAGACACAGATATGATCTGAATACTACAGTACTACTACCCCTAGACACAGATATGATCTGAATACTACAGTACTACTACCCCTAGACACAGATATGATCTGAATACTACAGTACTACTACCCCTAGACACATATATGATCTGAATACTACAGTACTACTACCCCTAGACACAGATATGATCTGAATACTACAGTACTACTACCCCTAGACACAGATATGATCTGAATACTACAGTACTACTACCCCTAGACACAGATCTGATCTGAATACTACAGTACTTTACCCCTAGACACAGATATGATCTGAATACTACAGTACTACTACCCCTAGACACAGATATGATCTGAATACTACAGTACTACTACCCCTAGACACAAATATGATCTGAATACTACAGTACTACTACCCCTAGACACAGATATGATCTGAATACTACAGTACTACTACCCCTAGACACAGATATGATCTGAATACTACAGTACTATACCCCTAGACACAGATATGATCTGAATACTACAGTACTATACCCCTAGACACAGATATGATCTGAATACTACAGTACTACTACCCCTAGATACAGATATGATCTGAATACTACAGTACTATTACCCCTAGACACAGATATGATCTGAATACTACAGTACTATACCCCTAGACACAGATATGATCTGAATACTACAGTAATATACCCCTAGACACAGATATGATCTGAATACTACAGTACTACTACCCCTAGACACAGATATGATCTGAATACTACAGTACTATACCCCTAGACACAGATTTGATCTGAATACTACAGTACTACTACCCCTAGACACAGATATGATCTGAATACTACAGTACTATACCCCTAGACACAGATATGATCTGAATACTACAGTACTATACCCCTAGACACATATATGATCTGAATACTACAGTACTATACCCCTAGACACAGATATGATCTGAATACTACAGTACTATACCCCTAGACACAGATATGATCTGAATACTACAGTAATATACCCCTAGACACAGATATGATCTGAATACTACAGACTGAGGATTAAACAGATACACCCCCCCCCCACCCCCACCCCCCCCACCCCCCACCCCATCTGTCTGCAAGCTGAATTAATCATAGAGTAGTATTAGGCTAATATTTCTTATTTAAAAAATGTATACCATTATTGTTACATCAAAATGTCATAAGGGGTATTCTTAACCAATGTTACAGTGTAAATGTATGCACATTCCTTTAAGACTTCAGACTAATGACATTGTACTGTATTGGGCTAATACGGGAATTTGGGGATTTGTAATTGTTGAGTAGAAGTCAAGTGTTACGGGAAGTAGCTCCCCTGCTTTTCTTTCATAAAGATTGGAGCGGTGGTGGTGAAATCTTCAGTAGTGGAATCCTCCAGGCTCTCCGCTCCTAATGAAACCATCCATTGTGTTGCAGGTGTTTCATAGTGCTGGATAATGCCTGCATGGCTCTCTCATTGGTCCCTTATGAAAACAGAGCTGTGAACTTTATATGAAATACATAATGAATGTGGGCAGGATGAAAGACAATGTGTTACTGATGTCATCTACGAAGGCAAACATGATAAATATCAGTGGAATGTGGTGATGTGTTAGCTAGCTGTTGGATGGAAGCAGAGAGTGAGGAAGCTAACTGTAGTAGCACTAGCAGGGAGTACACTCTCTGTGTGTGTGTGTGTGTGTGTGTGTGTGTGTGTGTGTGTGTGTGTGTGTGTGTGTGTGTGTGTGTGTGTGTGTGTGTGTGTGTGTGTGAGTGTGTGTGTGAATATTCCCTTTTATTCACGTCGATGTTCAGCAGAGCCAAATAAATGTCAATGTGAAAAGAGAATTAAAGATGTTCATTACCCAGAGGCGGGGCTCTAATAAACTTGTTCGTAATTTGTCCCCCGTCAGGATTTCATCATTTGCCAGCCTCTGCACGTCACATTAAACCATTTTACAGTGATTAAGGATATAGGGAAAAAGAGAGTTAGTGGTATAATTGTCAGAAAAAAATAGATGTTATTGTTACAACCACAGATAGTGTGGCCACTGAGCCAGCCACACTCTAAAAATGCTGGGTTAAAAACAACCCAATTTGGGTACATATTGGAAAGAACACAATGTTGGGTTATTTTGACCCAGCCAGTTGAATCACTTAGTTTGGTTGTTGGGTTATTGAGCTATAACCCACTGGATGAGATCAGAAGACTGGAGTTGTGGTTTAGTAGGGGCGTGGCATTCAGATAGTTATTTATGGCCACCCATGAGAGTAAATGTTATTCTGGTTCATCTGTTCTGTTGTATTGTCAACACATGTTAAGGTTGAGCACTGACACGTTTGTAGTTTACCCAACAGTATGAGATCTTAATTGACTATGCATGACCCAAACCCAATGTTGGGAGAGTAACTACTTTGTTATAATATTTAAATAATAATGTTATTAATGTTGTATTTGAATATGTAATGTGTAAAAGTATTAAAGGAAATGTGTCATTTGCAGTGTACAAATTTAACATGATGAACAAGAATGGCGTTTAATCTCACAATCTAAAAGCCATGCCCCCCAATAGGCCACGCCTCCTGAAAATAACCTGATTACCCAAACATGGCTTAATTTAACCATCAGTTGGGTTTTTTATTCCCTTTCATGCTGGGTTCACCCAGCAGCTGGGTCTTTTTTAATGTAAACCGTAGGTTATTTTCAGGAGGCGTGGCCTATTGGGGCTATCCACTATTTACCCAGCTTTTTTTTTTGGTGCACTGACACTGCTGAACTACACGGCACTTGTGCTTATACACCCATTAAAGATCACTGTGCCCTGAACCTTAACGGTGCAGTAATAAACAATGGTTGAGCAGAGAGAGGGCTGTTGCTCTAATCGCTGACAAGGACCAGATAGATAAAGCCTGACGAGGCTCGCTCTGGCTACATACCAAATAGCACCCTATTCTGTTTATAGTGCACTAGGGCCCATGGGGTTCTGATCAAAAGTAGTGCACTATAAAGGGAACATGGTGCCATTTGGGACGCAGCTTATAGAGATGTATAGAGGACTCGAGTGCCCAAAAGCTCGTTTTAGCATGGCCAGCGCCATTGAGGACTTTAACCATTTTTAAGTAGTCAACTGGGTGGGACTTCCTATGGGTTTAGGAAGGATCACATAATTCCATCCAGGTCATCAGGAGGGATCAGCCAATGAATTATACTTGTGAGCAAACATTCTATAACTGCAGGTGGCAGTAAATCCCCAACTGTGGTTTTATACCTGTTCAAACAACACACTCCAGGTGGCAGTGTGCACCCTTTCAGTTTGTTTACCAACTCGTAGAAGTAGTAGAAGAAGAAAATTGACTACTGCTAAAATGTTGCTTTTTTACATGTTGCAGACACTCTTACCCAGAGCTACTTACAGAAGCAATAAGAGTAAGTGGCTTGATCATGATGGGCACATCGACATCTTTTTTTACCTAGTCGGCACGGGGATACAAACCAGGGACCTTTTGGTTACTGGCCCAATGCTCTTAACCACTAGGCTACCTGCCGCCCTGATTTGCCTGTTCAGGAGATGGCCTCAATGGCGCTGCCCGTGTGCTCACACGGCATAATGGGACATTGAGATCTCTTTCCATCTCTATGGATGCAGCTTATCTCTCCGGTAGGGTTCTAGGGCTCTAAGGCGGCCTGGGCAAGACAGGCTGGGAAGCAGGCTGTGGCTCGGAGGGGTTAAACTATGAAGTAAAAGACTAAGTATGTCTACTACACATGCAGTAAACCATATGAAAATAGTATAACTAATACAAAAATTATATATATATATATGTATATATTTTGTATTAGTATATATACAGTGCATTCCTTATTCTAAAATGGATTAATATATATATATATATATATATATATATATATATATATATTATTTTATCAATCTACACACAAAACCCTTGATGACAAAGCAAAAACAGGTTTTTAGACATTTTTGCAAATTTATTGAATAAAAAACTGAAATATCACATTTACATAAGTGTTCAGACCCTTTACTCAGTACTTTGTTGAAGCACCTTTGGCAGCGATTACAGCCTCAAGTCTTCTTGGGTATGACGCTACACGCTTGGCATACCAGTATTTGGGGAGTTTATCCCATTCTTCTCTGCAGATCCTCCCAAGCTCTGTCCGATTGGATGGGGAGTGTCGTTGCACAGCTATTTTCAGGTTGATCGGGTTCAAGTCTGGGCTCTGGCTGGGCCACTCAAGGACATTCAGAGACTTGTCCCGAAGCCACTCCTGCGTTGTCTTGGCTGTGTGCTTAGGGTCGTTGTCCTGTTGGAAGGTGAACCTTTGCCCCAGTCTGAGGTCCTGAGCGGTCTGGAGCAGTCTGAGGTCGGTTGATTGTGGAAGCAAGGTCATCTGATGCAGCACTCCATCACTCTCCTTCTTGGTCAAACAGCCCTTACACAGCCTGGAGGTGTGTTGGGTCATTGTCCTGTTGAAAAACAAATGATAGTCCCACTAAGCCCAAACCAGATGGGATGGCTTATCGCTGCAGAATGCTCAGGTAGCCATGCTGGCGAAGTGTGCCTTGAATTCTAAATAAATCACTGACAGTGTCACCAGCAAAGCACCCCCACACCAGCACACCTCCTCCTCCATGTTTCATGGTGGGAACCACATATGCGGAGATCATCCGTTCACCTACTCTGCGTCTCACAAAGACACGGCGGTTGGAATAAAAAATCTCACATTTGGACTCATCAGACCAAAGGACAGATTTCCACCGGTCTGATGTCCATTGCTCATGTTTCTTGGCCCAAGCAGGTCTCTTCTTCTTATTGTTGTCCTTTAGTAGTGGTTTATTTGCAGCAATTCGACCATGAAGGCCTGATTCAGTTGATGTTGAGATGTGTCTGTGACTTGAACTCTGTGAAGCATTTATTTGGGCTGCAATTTCTAAGGCTGGTAACTCTAACGAACTTGTCCTCTGCAGCAAAGGTAACTCTGGGTCTTCCATTCCTGTGGCGGTCCTCATGAGAGCCAGTTTCATCATAGCGCTTGATGGTTTTTGCGACTTCACTTGAAGAAACTTTCAAAGTTCTTGAAATGTTCCATATAGACTGACCTTCATGTCTTAAAGTAATGATGGACTGTCGTTTCTCTTTGCTTATTTGAGCTGTTCTTGCCATAATATGGACTTTGTCTTTTACCAAATAGGGCTGTCTTCTGTAAAGCCCCCCTACCTTGTCACAACACAACTGATTGGCTCAAACGCATTAAGAAGGAAATAAATTCCACAAATTAACTTTTAAGAAGGCACACCTGTTAATTGAAATGCATTCTAGGTGACAACCTCATGAAGCTGGTTGAGAGAATGCCAAGAGTGTGCAAAGCTATCATCAAGGCTGTTATGGCTATGGTTCAACCCAGCACTCAGAGAAACCAACACGACAAAGGGAGTGGAAGAAACAAAAATATTTTAATAAAAGTTCAAATTGTCTTAGTCCAAAAACAACTGAAGTAAAGGAACAGAGTGGGCTAGTCGGCTCCGGAGGAAGGAGAGGCTGAGGCAGGCAGGCAGGCAGGCAGGCAGGCAGACCGACAGGCAGGAAGGCAGGCAGGTTGGGAGGTATGTCCGAACTGAAGACAAAACAAACGACAGGTTAAGGAGAGTGGAGAGCCAGGCTGAAGACAAAGACAAAATAACTTTACTGGTGAGCCAAGTTACCGCTCTGGTAAGAACAACGATCTGGCGCCGGTGGAGAGCCATGCCCAGGAATAAGTAGTGCAGGTTGATGAGAGAATAGGATGCAGCTGCGTAGGCAGGAATCACTGGAAACAACCCGCAGCTGCACAGGAGAGGCAGATCCTGAGCACGCCCCCTGCTCCACTCCAGACACACCCACATAAAGGGGACAAACACACATACAACAGAAAAAGAGGGGACAAAACAAGGAGGAAGGGAAACAGAAAAGGGAGAGACAAGCTGCCCACATAACAGTACCCCCCCCTCAATGGTTGCCACCTGGCGACCCACCAGGCCTGTCAGGGTTGTCGTGATGGAAGTCCGTGATCAGCTGAGGATCCAACACAAAACGCTTAGGGACCCAAGACCTCTCCTCTGGTCCATAACCTTCCCAATCGACTAGGTATTGGAGACCCCTACCCCGCCTCCGAGAGTCCAGGAGCCTACTGACGGTGTAGGCCGGATGGTCGTCAATGAGGCGAACAGGTGGAGGTGGATCAGCCGGCGGACACAAAAGGCTGGAGGACACAGGTTTCAGTTGGGAGACGTGGAAGGTAGGGTGTATCTTCATGGCTGAAGGCAACTTCAAACGAACCGCAGCGGGGTTAATGATGGATTCCACCACAAACGGACCCAGGTACCGAGGAGACAGCTTGCGTGATTTGGTACGAAGAGGTACGTTCTTAGATGACAGCCAAACCTCTTGACCAGGATGAAACACAGGTGCGGGAGTCCTGCTCCTATCCGCTGTTGTCTTGTTCCTGTCGGTGGTCCGAAGCAATGCTTCCCGAGCGTCGCTCCACACTCTCTGGCAGCGGCGGAGGTTCTCCTGAACCGAAGGAACAGCCAATTCCTTCTCCTGAGCAGGAAACAGAGGGGGTTGATAACCCATGGTAACCTCGAAGGGTGAAAGACCGGTGGCAGAGGCGGTGAGGGAGTTGTGGGCGTACTCTATCCAGGGCAGATGTTTAGCCCAGGATGATGGATGTTGAGCAGCCACACAACGAAGGGTTGCTTCGAGGTTTTGATTGGCTCTTTCTGTTTGACCGTTGGTCTGGGGATGAAACCCTGAGGACAGACTAACGGAAGCACCCAAAGCAGAACAGAAACCCTTCCAAACACGGGAAGTAAACTGTGGGCCTCTATCAGATACGATGTCCACAGGTATTCCATGGGGACGGAATACATGTTGGACTAGGAGGTCCGCTGTCTCACTGGCAGACGGTAATTTTGGTAATGCTATATAGTGGACAGATTTAGAGAATCTGTCCACAATGGTAAGTATAGTATCATTACCTTCAGACTTGGGTAGGCCGGTGACAAAATCCATGGCAATGTGGGACCAGGGACGGCTGGGAACTGGGAGGGGTAGCAGCAGCCCCGAAGGGGACTGATGGGAGGCTTTGCCCCGAGCACAGGTTGAACAGGCTGCCACAAAAGCCCGAACGTCAGTTTCCATTGAAGGCCACCAAAAATGTCTCCTAAGCAGCGTCAACGTGCGTCTCATCCCAGGGTGACCAGCAAAACGGGAGGTGTGAATCCACTGCAACACCTGAGACCGGACCGTCTCGGGAACAAAGAGTAGGTTGGGAGGTCCATCACCCGGTCCCGGGTCCGTGGCAAGTGCAGTCTTCACAAGAGACTCGATCTCCCACTGAACAGCCGCCACGACGCATGAGGAAGGCAGGACTGCCTCAGGCTCGCTGGTCTCCGAAGGGTCAGCAAACTGGCGGGACAAAGCATCTGGTTTAACATTTCTTGACCCCGGTCTGTATGTAAGAATAAAGTTAAACCTACAAAAAAACAGGGCCCATCTGGCTTGGCGTGAGTTGAGTCTCTTAGTGGCTTGGATGTAAGCCAAGTTTTTGTGGTCAGTCCAGACCACAAACGGCAATTCAGCTCCATCCAGCCAGTGCCGCCATTCTTCCAGTGCAAGCTTGACCGCCAGCAGTTCCCGGTTTCCAACGTCGTAATTCCGTTCTGTGGGTGACAATTTCTTGGAGAAAAAAGCACAGGGGTGAAGCCTTTGGTCAGTGGGGGAGCGCTGGGAGAGGACTGCTCCCACACCTGAGTCCGACGCGTCCACCTCCACAACAAACTGCAGAGAGGTATTGGGGTGTATCAACACGGGGGAGGTGGAAAACAGTTCCTTCAAAACCCCTACCGCCTGCCCCGCCTCAGGGGACCACCGAAAAGGGACTTTAGGAGATGTGAGTCTTGTAAGGGGTGCCACCACTCTACTAAAACCCTTAATGAATCTACGGTAGAAGTTAGCAAAGCCCAAAAATCGTTGAAGTTGCTTACGGGTGGTGGGTGTGGGCCATTCCGTCACTGCCCGGATCTTCTCGGGGTCCGCCTTCACCTGCCCGCTCTCAATTATGAATCCAAGGAACGATGTAGACTGTTTGTGGAACTCACACTTCTCTGCTTTGACGTACAGCTTGTTCTCCAAGAGCCGTTGAAGGACTTGACGGACGTGTGACTCATGCTCCTCGGGTGACTTGGAAAAAACAAGAATATCATCCAGGTATACAAAGACAAAACGGTTCAAAAAATCCCTAAGAACATCGTTCACCATGGCTTGGAAAACCGCAGGGGCATTTGAAAGCCCAAAGGGCATGACCAAATACTCAAAATGTCCCAGTGGAGTGTTGAAAGCGGTTTTCCACTCATCTCCCTTTCGGATTCGGACAAGGTGATAAGCATTCCTGAGGTCGAGCTTGGAAAACACTGTGGCGCCATGCAGAGGTTCAAAAGCTGAGTTGATGAGTGGAAGGGGATACTTGTTTTTAACAGTTATGTTGTTTAAACCCCTGAAATCGATACAGGGGCGTAACGACTTGTCCTTCTTTTCCACGAAAAAGAAACCTGCACCCAAAGGAGACGACGAGGGACGGATTATGCCCGAGACCAGAGAATCACCAATGTACTGCTCCATTGCCTCTCTTTCCGGTCGGGACAGATTGTATAACCGACTAGAGGGCAAGGGAGCACCAGGAAGCAGTTCAATAGGGCAATCATAAGGCCTATGTGGTGGTAGAGACAGAGCCTTGTCCTTACTGAAAACCTCCGCTAAGTCATGGTATTCTTTGGGGACAGATGACAGATCAAGAGGAGCTGAGGGAGGAGTTGGGTTACACTTAGTGGGGGGAACCGCTGACCTCAGGCACTCGGAATGGCAGTTAGTGCTCCAACTGAGAATGGTGTGACGTGTCCAATCAATTTGTGGGTTGTGAAGAGCCAACCAGGGGAAGCCAAGGATTAGGGAGGTAGCTGAGCCAGACATAACTCTTAGCTGAATGCTTTCACAATGATTGCCAGAAATCACTAGGGAAACGGGGGTGGTTTGATGAGTTATCTCCGCGAGGAGGCGCCCATCAAGGGCTGTGACCCGGATGGGGGTAGGTAGTGGCTCCATGGGGATACGAGCTTGTGTAACGAACTGGTGGCTAATAAAGTTATCTTCTGCACCTGAGTCTATGAGAGCTGAGAGTGGCAGGGAATGACTCTGGAAACGTAAAGTTACAGGTACTTGTAATCGGGGAATGATGGGTTCAGGATCTAACTCTGGGCTCGCAAGTAGACCCACCGTTACGAGCGAGCCTTGTCTTTTGGCCGCTTAGGGCATGTAGCCAGAATGTGTGTGGCGTCTCCACAGTACAGGCACTCACCCGCCTGGAGGCGCCGTTGCCGCTCAGCTGGAGGTAGTCGAGCTCGACCCACTTGCATAGGTTCCTCCTCTGTGCTCGGGATGGAATCAGGAACAAGAAGCTGCCGACTCCGGAGAGGCGAGACTCGAGTGGTTGAAGGCTGGGGAACTCGTCCTCCTAGATGTGGCCGATCGCCTCTCTCCAGACGCCTCTCCCGCAACCGATTGTCTAGCTTGATGGACAGGGAAACGAGAGAATGTAAATCATGTGGCTCATCACGAGCAGCCAGTTCATCCTTAATGGCTTCATTCAAACCGTTTAGAAATGCTCCTTGAAGTGCCACATTGTTCCACTTGGAGTCCGCTGCCAACGTCCAGAACTCAATAGAGTACTCTGCCACACTGTTAGAACCCTGCCTCAAATTAAAAAGTATCTTGGAGGAATTACCCACATGGTCAGGATGGTCAAAAACAGTCTTCAATTTAGCAGAGAAATCAGCAAAAGTCAATCCAGTCAAAGTTTGATCTGAGCACACAGCCTCAGCCCAAACCAGAGCATTCCCTCTTAACAGCCCCAGAACATAATGTACCTTAGATGAATCAGTAGAAAACGACAGTGGTCTCTGCCGAAAAATCAAGTCACACTGAAGCAAAAATCCCCGGCACTTGTCCAATTCTCCATTGAACGGTTCAGGCGACGTGACAGGGGGTTCCCGACGGAACGAAGCCTGCCTAGTGTCCGAGGAAACAACTTGGGGTGCATCAAACTGGGGGTCAGAGAGAGATGGAGAACTGATAACAGACAATTTAGAGACGTGTGTAGTTAACTGAGTCACCTGGTTCAGCAGTTGATGATTATCTTCCACAAGAGTCCGAATCAACTGGTCATGCTGTCCTAGCAACGTTCCTTGAGCCTGGATAGCTTGTTGGAAGCTGTCTGTTTGCCCCGTGCTGTTTCTCTGTTGGGTCCATGGCCAGATCGTTCTGTTATGGCTATGGTTCAACCCAGCACTCAGAGAAACCAACACAACAAAGGGAGTGGAAGAAACAAAAATATTTTAATAAAAGTTCAAATTGTCTTAGTCCAAAAACAACTGAAGTAAAGGAACAGAGTGGGCTAGTCGGCTCCGGAGGAAGGAGAGGCTGAGGCAGGCAGGCAGGCAGGCAGGCAGGCAGGCAGACCGACAGGCAGGAAGGCAGGCAGGTTGGGAGGTATGTCCGAACTGAAGACAAAACAAACGACAGGTTAAGGAGAGTGGAGAGCCAGGCTGAAGACAAAGACAAAATAACTTTACTGGTGAGCCAAGTTACCGCTCTGGTAAGAACAACGATCTGGCGCCGGTGGAGAGCCATGCCCAGGAATAAGTAGTGCAGGTTGATGAGAGAATAGGATGCAGCTGCGTAGGCAGGAATCACTGGAAACAACCCGCAGCTGCACAGGAGAGGCAGATCCTGAGCACGCCCCCTGCTCCACTCCAGACACACCCACATAAAGGGGACAAACACACATACAACAGAAAAAGAGGGGACAAAACAAGGAGGAAGGGAAACAGAAAAGGGAGAGACAAGCTGCCCACATAATAAAGGCAAAGGGTGGATATTTGAAGAATCTCAAATTTTGATTTGTTTAACACTTTTTTGGTTACTACATGATTCCATATGTGTTGTTTCATAGTTTTGATGTCTTCACTATTATTCTACAACGTAAAAAATAAAAAAGAAAGAAAGAAAAACCCTTCAATGAGTAGGTGTGTCCAAACTTTTGACTGGTAGTTTATATAAATCAAATTGCTCCGAATACAACGGTATACCTTACCGTGAAATGCTTACTTACAAGCCCTTAACAATCAATGCAGTTTTAACAAAAATGTAAGCAAATTACATTTTTTTTAAATTAAAGAACAGCAGTAAAATAACAGTAGCGAGGCTATATACAGTCGGTACCGGTACGGAGTCAAGGTGCGGGGGCACCGGTTAGTCCAGGTAATTGAGGTAGTATGTACATGTAGGTAGAGTTAAAGTGACTATGCATGGATAAGCAGCGGGGTGGAGGGGAACAATGCAAATAGTCTGGGTAGCCATGATTAGCTGTTCAGGAGTCTTATGGCTTGGGGGTAGAAGCTGTTAAGAAGCCTTTTGGACCTAGACTTGGCGCTCCGGTACCGCTTGCCATGCGGTAGCAGAGAGAACAGTCTATGAATATGGTAGCTGAAGTCTTTGACAATTTTTAGGGCCTTCCTCTGACACCGCCTGGTATAGAGGTCCTGGCTGGCAGGAAGCTTGGCCCCAGTGATGTACTGGGCCGTACGCACTACCCTCTGTAGTGCCTAGCGGTTGGAGGCCGAGCAGTTGCCATACCAGGCAGTGATGCAATCAGTCAGGATGCTCTCGATGGTGCAGCTGTTTAACTTTTTGAGGATCTGAGGACCCATGCCAAATCTTTTCAGTCTCCTGAGGGGGAATAGGCTTTGTCGTGCCCTTTTCACGACTCCCTTGGTGTATTTAGACCATGATAGTTTGTTAGTGATGTGGAAACCAAGGAACTTGAAGCTCTCAACCTGCTCCACTACAGCCCTGTCGATGAGAATGGGGGCATGCTCGGTCCTCTTTTTCCTGTAGTCCACAATCATTTATCTATATATTTTACATTTACATTTTAGTCATTTAGCAGACGCTCTTATCCAGAGCGACTTACAGGAGCAATTAGGGTTAAGTGCCTTGCTCAAGGGCACATTAACGTCATTTAGCAGACGCTCTTAGCCAGAGCGACTCACAAATTGGTGCGTTCACCCTATAGCCAGTGGGATAACCACTTTACAATTTGGGGGGGGGGGGGGTAGAAGGATTACTTTATCCTATCCCAGGTATTCCGTAAAGAGGTGGGGTTTCAAATGTCTCCGGAAGGTGGTGAGTGACTCCGCTGTCCTGGCGTCGTGAGGGAGCTTGTTCCACCATTGGGGTGCCAGAGCAGCGAACAGTTTTGACTGGGCTGAGCGGGAACTATGCTTCCGCAGAGGAAGGGGAGCCAGCAGGCCAGAGGTGGATGAACGCAATGCCCTCGTTTGGGTGTAGGGACTGATCAGAGCCTGAAGGTACAGAGGTGCCGTTCCCCTCACTGCTCCATAGGCAAGCACCATGGTCTTGTAGCGGATGCGAGCTTCAACTGGAAGCCAGTGGAGTGTGCGGAGGAGGGGGGTGACGTGAGAGAACTTGGGAAGGTTGAACACCAGACGGGCTGCGGCATTCTGGATGAGTTGTAGGGGTTTAATGGCACAGGCAGGGAGGCCAGCCAACAGCGAGTTGCAGTAGTCCAGCCGGGAGATGACAAGTGCCTGGATTAGGACCTGTGCCGCTTCCTGTGTAAGGCAGGGTCGTACTCTCCAAATGTTGTAGAGCATGAACCTGCAGGAGCGGGTCACCGCCTTGATGTTGGCGGAGAACGACAGGGTGTTGTCCAGGGTCACGCCTAGGCTCTTCGCACTCTGGGAGGAGGACACAGCGGAGTTGTCAACCGTGATGGCGAGATCATGGAACGGGCAGTCCTTCCCCGGGAGGAAGAGCAGCTCCATCTTGCCAGGGTTCAGCTTGAGGTGGTGATCCGTCATCCATACTGATATGTCTGCCAGACATGCAGAGATGCGATTCGCCACCTGGTTATCAGAAGGGGGAAAGGAGAAGATTAGTTGTGTAGTTGAAGTCGGACATTTACATACACCTTAGCCAAATACATTTAAACTCAGTTTTTTTACTATTCCTGACATTTAATCCTAGTAAAAATTCCCTGTCTTAGGTCAGTTATGATCACCACTTTATTTTAAGAATGTGAAATGTCAGAATAATAGTAGAGAGAATGATTTATTTAAGCTTTTATTTCTTTCATCACATTCCCAGTGGGTCAGAAGTTTAGTATTTCGTAGCATTACCTTTAAATTGTTTAACTTGGGTCAAACGTTTCGGGTAGCCTTCCACAAGCTTCCCACAATAAGTTGGGTGAATTTTGGCCCATTCCTCCTGACAGAGCTGATGTAACTGAGTCAGGTTTGTAGGCCTCCTTGCTCGCACACGCTTTTTCAGTTCCTTCCTCATGATGCCATCTATTTTGTGAAGTGCACCAGTCCCTCCTGCAGCAAAGCACCCCCACAGCATGATGCTGCCACCCCTGTGCTTCACGGTTGGGATGGTGTTCTTCGGCTTGCATGCAACCCCATTTTTCCTCCAAACATAACAATGGTCATTATGGCCAAACAGTTCTATTTTTGTTTCATCAGACCAGAGGACATTTCTCAAAAAAGTGTGATCTTTGTCCCCATGTGCAGTTGCAAACCGTAGTCTGGCTTTTTATGGCGGTTTTGGAGCAGTGGCTTCTTCCTTGCTGAGCGGCCTTTCAGGTTATGTCGATATAGGACTCGTTTTACTGTGGATATAGATACTTTTGTACCTGTTTCCTCCAGCATCTTCACAAGGTCCTTTGCTGTTGTTCTGGGATTGATTTGCACTTTTCGCACCAAAGTACGTTCTTCTCTAGGAGACAGAACGCGTCTCCTTCCTGAGTGGTATGACGGCTGCGTGGTCCCATGGTGTTTATACTTGCGTACTATTGTTTGTACAGATGAACATGGTACCTTCAGGCGTTTGGAAATTGCTCCCAATGATGAACCAATGTTGTGGAGGTCTACATTTTTTTTTCTGAGGTCTTGGCTGATTTCTTTTGATTTTCCCATGATGTCAAGCAAAGAGGCACTGAGTTTGAAGGTAGGCCTTGAAATACATCCACAGGTACACCTCCAATTGACTCAAATGATGTCAATTAGCCTATCAGAAGCTTCTAAAGCCATGACATCATTTTCTGGAATTTTCCAAGCTGTTTAAAGGCACAGTCACGTTATTGTATCTAAACTTCTGACCCACTGGAATTGTGATATAGTGAATTATAAGTGAAATAATCTGTCTGTAAACAATTGTTGGAAAAATTACATGTGTCATGCACAAAGTAGATGTCCTAACTGACTTGCCAAAACTATAGTTTGTTAACAAGAAATTTGTGGAGTGGTTGAAAAACAAGTTTTAATGAGTCTAACCTAAGTGTATGTAAACTTCCAACTTCAACAGTATATACAGGGTCAGTGCCAATACCAAATCTACAATGTGCAGGGATACTGGAGTCAGTCTGTCATGGAAAGAGCAGGTGTTCCTAATGTTTCGTACACTCACTGTATACAGGGTAAATGTTCAATGTGCAGGGATACTGGAGTATTTGAGGTAGATATGTACATGTAGGCAGGGATTAGGAGAAAGTGACTGGTAGCAGGATAAATAATAATAATAATAATAATAATAGTAAACAGTAGTAGGTGAATATACAGGTAAACATGGCTGAACAGTGACTGGTAGCAGGACTTATGATCCTCCTGTAGCTCAATTGGTAGAGCATGGCGCTTGCAATGCCAGGGTTGTGGGTTTGATTCCCACGGGGGGCCAGTATGAAAAATGTATGCACTCACTAACTGTAAGTCGCTCTGGATAAGAGTGTCTGCTAAATGACAAAAATGTAAAATTAATATATAAATACTGTGGTAATATACTGGTGATAAAATATACATGTGACTGGTAGCAGGAATATATAAATTCTCTGGTGATAAAATATACATGTGAACAGTGACTGGTAGCAGGAATATATAAATACTGTGCTTATACAGTGGGGAGAACAAGTATTTGATACACTGACGATTTTGCAGGTTTTCCTACTTACAAAGCATATAGAGGTCTGTCATTTTTATCATAGGTACACTTCAACTGTGAGAGACTGAATCTAAAACAAAAATCCAGAAATTCACATTGTATTATTTTTAAGTAATTAATTTGCATTTTATTGCATGACATAAGTATTTGATCACCTACCAACCAGTAAGAATTCCGGCTCTCACAGACCTGTTAGTTTATGTTTAAGAAGCCCTCCTGTTCTCCACTCATTACCTGTATTAACTGCACCTGTTTGAACTCGTTACCTGTATAAAAGACACCTGTCCACACACTCAATCAAACAGACTCCAACCTCTCCACAATGGCCAAGACCAGAGAGCTGTGTAAGGACATCAGGGATACAATTGTAGACCTGCACAAGGCTGGGATGGGCTACAGGACAATAGGCAAGCAGCTTGGTGAGAAGGCAACAACTGTTGGCGCAATTATTAGAAAATGGAAGAAGTTCAAGATGACGGTCAATCCCCCTCGGTCTGGGACTCCATGCAAGATCACACCTCGTGGGGCATCAATGATCATGAGGAAGGTGAGGGATCAGCCCAGAACTACACGGCAGGACCTGGTCAATGACCTGAAGAGAGCTGTGACCACAGTCTCAAAGAAAACCATTAGTAACACACTACGCCGTCATGGATTAAAATCCTGCAGCGCACGCAAGGTCCCCCTGCTCAAGCCAGCGCATGTCCAGGCCCGTCTGAAGTTTGCCAATGACCATCTGGATGATCCAGAGGAGGAATGGGAGAAGGTCATGTGGTCTGATGAGACAAAAATTGAGCTTTTTGGTCTAAATTCCACTCGCCGTGTTTATGAGGAAGAGGAAGGATGAGTACAACCCCAAGAACCCCATCCCAACCGTGAAGCATGGAGGTGGAAACATCATTCTTTGGGGATGCTTTTCTGCAAAGGGGACAGGACAACTGCACCGTATTGAGGGGAGGATGGATGGGGCCATGTATCGCGAGATCTTGGCCAACAACCTCCTTCCCTCAGTAAGAGCATTGAAGATGGGTCGTGGCTGGGTCTTCCAGCATGACAACGACCCGAAACACACAGCCAGGGCAACTAAGGAGTGGCTCCGTAAGAAGCATCTAAGGAGTGGCCTAGCCAGTCTCCAGACCTGAACCCAATAGAAAATCTTTGGAGGGAGCTGAAAGTCCGTATTGCCCAGCGACAGCCCCGAAACCTGAAGGATCTGGAGAAAGTCTGTATGGATGAGTGGGCCAAAATCCGTGCTGCAGTGTGTGCAAACCTGGTCAAGACCTACAGGAAACGTATGATCTCTGTAATTGCAAACAAAGGTTTCTGTACCAAATATTAAGTTCTGCTTTTCTGATGTATCAAATACTTATGTCATGCAATAAAATGCAAATTAATTACTTAAAAATCATACAATGTGATTTTCTGGATTTTTTGTTTTAGATTCCGTCTCTCACAGTTGAAGTGTACCTATGATAAAAAATGACAGACCTCTACATGCTTTGTAAGTAGGAAAACCTGCAAAATCGGCAGTGTATCAAATACTTGTTCTCCCCCACTGTATACTAGTGCTAATATATACATGCAAACAGGAACAACTATAGGGCAGAAGCTGGATTGTGTGCGTGACTATATGAACACTGTTGAATCTGCCGACATAAAATAGCCTTTTTTTAAAATCAATTTATTGTCAGTTAAATACATCAGGGACTGTATTATCATAGTAGGAGTACTGCTGATCTCGGATCAGGCCCCCCCCCCTGTCCATGTCATCATATTCATTATGAATTATATGGGAGAACTGATACTGGATCAGCAGACTCTGTGATGCTTTATGAATATTTCCAGCGAGAGATGTAATCAATTAACAGCTGACTCTCTGAGAGTGACCTCTACTCTGTTCCTTACCATCCCCTATCAGTGTTTTTTTTTCTCATCTCTCGTCTCAAAAGGGTTCTTGTTCTACTCTGCGGCGATGTGGTTACACTACAGTAATTACAGTCGTATGTTTTTGTTTTGTTTTTAGCTCGATTGTGAATGAAGAGGATAGGTTATTATACAGAAACAGATGAAATGTCAACTTCTCTGCTGCTAACCGGACGTGTTTGCCAAGAAAGTGGTAATGTTGTTTTCTCTCTCTCTGACACACAGTTTGGAAGTGTTCCAGAAAAAAAAAACAAAAAAAACATTATTCATTGGGCAAGTGTCTCACACTCTCTCACAGAGGAGCTCAATGTTGTATTTAAAACTCTGCAGTACGGTTGAGCGCACCCCTCGGAGCAAAACACGCATTCATAATTTTGAATGTCTGACAAGCTTCCCGTTTATAATGACAGGGGTTCCCGATCTTTATCACTCAGGCCCCCCTTCCATCATTGGGACGTCTATTTCTACTGCCTCATCTATTTCTATGGGCACAAGCACTGTTCATGAGACAAACTTTTTCACACCCCTTGTTGGTGGAAAGAACATGTTGCAGGTTTAAAGCTTAATTCCTGCAATTCTACACATTTTGCCATGTCTAATGTGTATTCATGTGATATTTGAGTGACTCAAACATTACAACAAAATCTATGGTCTAAAAAACCTAGCTAAAAAAACGTTAGCTGACATGGGCTAGTTGATCTGGACATTTCTGACAAGTTATAAATAGCTCTCTAAAGGTCTGCAATGACTGACATGACAAGAGGAAAACTGATGATGCACTACCTAATTTTCTAAATTGCACCTTGTGCATTCTACTATAATAACGTTCAAGAGTAAATTGGAAGCTGTCACGATCGTTAGAGTGAGTGGACCAAGGCGCAGCGTGATGAGCGAACATACTTTATTATCAATAGTGATAACAAGAACAAAACAACAAACGATAACGACACGTGAAGTCCTTGGCTACAAAATAAACCAACACGGAACAAACCAAAAGGAACAAGATCCCACAACACCTGTGGGAACACAGCCTGTCTAAATATGGCTCCCAATCAGAGACAACCAGCAACAGCTGACACTCATTGCCTCTGATTGGGAACCACTCTGGCCAACATAGAAATACAATACTAGAACTACAACACAGAACACAAACACATAGAATCTACACACCCTGGCTCAACATATAGAGTCGCCAGAGCCAGGGTGTGACAGAAGCCCGACTGAGTGTTCCGCGCCCCACCGTTTTGGGAACCACTGTATTAGGATGTGACTGATTAAACTGCCATTGTTAAATTAGCCTATGTAGTGGAATGTATTGATAGTGTTGACGTACAGGCACACTGTTCTGCCAAAGCGTTCGTTGGAACTGTTACCTGATGTCTGTCACAATACAACGGCATTGATTTCTAATGTCGTGGCGGCAGGTAGCTTAGTGGTTAAGAGCGTTGTGTCAGTAACCGAAAGGTCGCTGGTTCTAATCCCCAAGCCAACTAGGTGAAAAATCTGTCGACCTGCCCTTGAGCAAGGCACTTAACCCTAATTGCTCCTGTAAGTCGCTCTGGATAAGAGCGTCTACTAAAATATAAATACTCATTGTCCAGTAGGCTAAATATCCAGGGTATAAATGGCTTGATTTTTGCGTAACAGTAGCCTATATTTATCTCAAGTCAATGGTGTGAAATATAATAGTTAACAAACTGCTTAATTTGTTGCAAATTTCAAAAGCGAGTAGCTGTGTACAAATAATTCCTTGAGTTAATGATTAGCAAACCATTCAAGCCTTGTTAAATGCAGAGACTCAAGAGAACAAAAGTCAGACAGTTGCAAACGGTTACCATGGATGGATTTCATTCTAAAAACAAATCCCTGTTTTCTTTCTTTCTTGAATCAATGCTACAGGTTAACTGTTAGAAACTGTAACACTTAAGTCAACCCCCACACAGCAAGCCAACCAAGTACGTTGTTGATTCAATTAACAAATCCACCATATCATTATTATTTTATTCTAGTGCTTGCTTGAAGTATTCTGGCTAACACCTAGCTCTCGAAGTCCTCTCTGATGTTGTCGGCACAGTGCTTTTACTGGTGGTCTCTCCTCTGTGTCTTTCTCACTCAAACACCCACAGCCCCCTGAGCCCCGCCCCCCTTCCATTACAACGGTTGGATTTTCAAATCCAAACAATGAGAGGTCTCAACACCAAGGAAAAAAAAAAAAAAACATTTCAGAGAACCAATCAAACCCCTCGCACAATTTCTGAGCGAATATTGCATTAACAGACGGCCTCCTTTCCAGACCAGTGTGTCGCAGCTCTCTCTGAGCTTTGAGTCACATGGGTTGCGTCAGCCAGGCTTTGCTTGAAGAGCTGTGTTAGAACAGTTGAAGTTAAAATGACTGACTGCACTTGGTGACCCTCCCCACATTACAGACAGTGAAATGTGAAGTTATTACAGCCAAGTGATGTTTTCAGACATGCCATCAGCCAATGTCAACAGAGACACAGCGTTTTGGCAGGAACCTGTTCATGACCATTTCCCATGTTTGTGTCCCAAATGGCACCCTATTCTCTACGTAGTGCACTACTTTTGATGGACTTTGGTCAAAAGTAGTGCACTACATAGGGAATAGGGTGCCATTTGGGACACATTCCATGACAGTTCTCTGCCAATGAGCTCTTTGTGTCTTTGTGTTTCCACATCATCAGGGAGTATGGTACTCTTGTAACCTGAGCTAACGTTTAGTCAAGTTTACTAATTTGACTCTCAGAAGAAGTTATGTGAACTTTCCTATCCTTGGTGAAATGAAATACAATGAAAGGAAGGATTGGCAGACAGAGGGATTATGGAATGGTGGTGCCTTCGGAAAGTATTCAGACCCCTTGACTCTTTCCACATTTTGTTACGTTACAGCCTTATTCTAAAATGGATTAAATAGTTTTTTCCCCTCATCAATCTACACACAATACCCCATAATGACGAAGCAAAAATAGTATTTTTAGAAATTTTCGCAAATTCTGAAATATGACATTTACATAAGTATTCAAACCCTTTAGTCAGTACTTTGTTGAAGCACCTTTGGCAGTGATTACAGCCTTGAGTCTTCTTGGGTATGACGCTACAAGCTTGGCACACCTGTATTTGGGGAATTTCTCCCATTCTTCTCTGCAGATCCTCGCAAGCTCTGTCAGGTTGGATGGGGAGCTATTTTCAGGTCTCTCCAGAGATGTTCGATCGGGTTCAAGTCCGGGCTCTGGCTGGGCCACTCAAGGACATTCAGAGACTTGTCCCGAAGCCACTCCTGCATTGTCTTGGCTGTGTGCTTAGGGTTGTTGTCCTGTTGGAAGGTGAACCTTTGCCCTAGTCTGAGGTCCTGAGCACTCTGGAGCAGGTTTTCATCAAGGATCTCTCTGTACTCTGCTCCGTTCATCTTTCCCTCAATCATGACTAGTCTCCCAGTCCCTGCCGCTGAAAAACATCCCCACAGTATGATGCTGCCACCACCATGCTTCACCGTAGGGATGGTGCCAGGTTTCTTCCAGATGTGACGCTTGGCATTCAGGCCAAAGAGTTCAATCTTGGTTTCATCAGACCAGAGAATCTTGTTTCTCATGGTCTGAGTCCTTTAGGTGCCTTTTGGAAAACTCCAAGTGGGCTGTCATGTGCCTTTTACTGAGGAGTGGCTTCCATCTGGCCACTCTACCATAAAGGCCTGATTGGTGGAGTGCTGCAGAAATGGTTGTCCTTCTGGAAGGTTCTCCCATCACCACAGAGGAACTCTGGAGCTCTGTCAAAGTGACCATCGGGTTCTTGGTCACCTCCCTGACCAAGGCCCTTCTCTCCCGATTGCTCAGTTTGGCCGGGTGGCCAGCTCAAGGAAGAGTCTTGGTGGTTCCAAACTTCTTCCATTTAAGAATGATGGAGGCCACTGTGTTCTTGGGGACCTTCAAGGCCTCAGAAATGTTTTGGTGCCCTTCCCCAGATCTTTGCCTCGACACAATCCTGTCTCTGATCTCTACGGACAATTCCTTCGACCTCACGGCTTGGTTTTTGCTCTGACATGCACTGTCAACTGTGGGACCTTATATAGACAGGTGTGTGCCTTTCCAAATCATCTCCAATCAATTGAATTTACCACAGGTGGACTCCAATCAAGTTGTAGAAACATCTCAAGGATGATCAATGGAAACAGGAAGCACCTGAGCTCAATTTCGAATCTCATAGCAAAGGGTCTGAATACTTATGTAAATAAGGTATTTCAGTTTTTTATTTGTAATACATTTGTAAAAACTTGTTTTCGCTGTGTCATTATGGGATATTGTGTAAGGATTTTTTTTTATTGCATCCATTTTAGAATAAGGCTGTAACGTCACAAAATGTGGAAAAGGTCAAGGGGTCTGAATACTTTCCGATTGCACTGTAGTCATTATGAAGGTCACACTTACTGTAAAATAAATTAAGGGGATGGTCATAGAAAGCCTAATTTACATTGACATTTGAGTCATTTAGCAGACACTCTAATCCAGAGCCACGTACAGTTAGTGCATTCATCTTAAGATAGCTAGGTGAGACAACAACATATCTCAGTCATATGAAGTACAACTTTTTCTCAATAAAAGCAGCTGTCAACAAAGTCAGTGCTAGTAAGAAAAGACAAGTGTTAGTGCAAGAAACATACTAATCTATATTACACAAAGCTACAGTGGCTTAACACCACATAAGGCTGTCATAGCACTACATACCACTGTCGTAAGGATCAGCTCAGAGCTGAAAAGCGTGTCAATAGCTTTATCTGGTCAAGCAGTCGAGATGCTGTTATTCATGGTACATTATTCTTCAGTAGCCTACAGTTCTTCTCTGTATGTAGTTTATAGATAGGTTATGCCATGACTATGGATAGTTTTGTAGGTAGTCTTCTAACAGGATGGTGTGAGTTAGTAGGTATATCATAGAGTTAGAGTAAGATATGTGATTGCCATTACAAAGTTCATGTTTATAACCCATTACCCCTTCAGTTTCCAGCTGGTTATATCTCAGATGTGTGGTTTCTCCTCGTCCTCCTCCTTCTCCTCCTCTTCCTCCTCCTCCTGCTCTACCTCCTCCTCCTCCTCTTCCTCTTCCCCCCCTTCTCCTGCTCCTTTCCCTCCTCCTCCTTCACCTCCCCCTCCCCTTCCTCCTCCTCCTCCTCCTCCTCCACCGACTCCTCCTCCTGCTCTTCCTCTTCCTCCCCCTTTCACCTGCTCCTTTCCCTGCTCTTCCTCCTCCTCCTCTTCCTCTTCCTCCCCCTCCTCCTCCTCCTGCTCTTCCTCTACCTGCTCCTCCTCCTCCTCCTCTTCCTCTTCCTCCCCCTCCTCCTCCCCTGCTCCTCCTCCTCCTGCTCCTCCTCCCTCTCCTCCCCCTCCTCCTCCTCCTCCTCCTCCTGCTCTTCCTCTTCCTCCTCCTACTCCTCCTCCACCTCCCCCTCCTCCTCCACCTCCCCCTCCTCCTCCACCTACTCCTCCTCTTCCTCCTTACCCTGCTCCTCCTCCTCCTCTTCCTCTTCCTCCCCCTCCTCCTCCTCCTCCTGCTCTTCCTCCTCATCCTCCTCATCCTTTTCCTCATCTTCCTCCTCTTCCTCCTCCTCCTCTTCCCTCTCTTCCTCCTCTGCTACCCACTCTGGAAACCTTAATGAGGAAATAACCTTTTGTTTGAAACTGTGTAAACATATTTAACTTTTACATTTTGTTTGATATTCTCGGGGCTATTGAACTGAACATCTGCAGTAATAATACGCGTTTGGAATTCGATGCTCAATAATTGTACTGGATTCTATTATTCTATTATAAAGAGAGGGTTTAATTAAAAACACCAATATGAGCTCATGTTTGCGTCCTAAATGGTACCCTATGCCCTTTATAGTACACTACTTGTGACCAGAGCTCTATTTGTAGTGCAGTATAGAGGGAATAGGGTGCCATTTGGGACAAACACATAGTCTTGTTTTTAATGAAATCCACCTCTTTAAATAAACACACGTCTCACAATAGATCGTTATAATCTGTTAACTGTAGAATAATTGACAAACTATGAGTTATTATAAGCACAATTTACATGTTAAGATGTCAAGTGGTTTTTAATCATTTTCAAGAGAGAGGAGGGAGGGTCCACATGCTTCATTTGCAACATTAATTAAGCAAAGTCATTATGGCGCTAATTAGCTGATCTTAAAAGGATCTTGGTTTTATTGTAATTTATTATCAAAGTGACAATCAGCTGCTTTCTTGAAAGGGGGAATGTACTTTCAGGGAAGCCATATGAGTGATTATTGGTGTTATCTAGTCAAGTTAGGCTACATCTATCAAAGACCTTTAGTACCTGTCACCTTGTCCGTCAATTTATTTGATGTGCTTCTATTCACGTGTTGTGTAATTTACAAGAATTAGACCTAGTGTACCTTATTCATGTGTGACACACACTGGACTCTGAGGACGTTCTGGGAGTTCGTTGGAATTGACGAGGCAGGATTGAATCAGTGAACTGTTGTTCCATTAGCAGGTGGCCTCGTCATATTACATTCTGTTTGTTGTCGTTAGCTTTTCCTCTTCAGCAATATTACAGCTGTGTATGGTCATTCCAGTTAGTGATAGCCATTGAAAAATAATTACAGATTGTGGCTTCAAATCCTAAACTCGAAGGTCTTTCCATTCCAAAAAGAACTCTGTCAGCCTCCTAGTGTTCCTTTCATCCAAACGTCAGTCTTTAGTGCACTACTGTTGATAGGGTTCTGGTCAATAGTAGTGCACTAAATAGGGAATAGGGTGCTCTTCTTTTGTTCGCATCACCAATATCCCTCCTTTTTACTTGTGTTTCCTGATAATTGAAGCAATACATCCCGCTGAAGATAACATACAGCACTCATTTAAATAATTTAATTTTCAGAGATTCTGTGTGTTATTAAAGTGAAACCAAGTAACTGTTCTTTCATTTCATAGAACCCTTAACCATCTTGATATGATACTGATCCATCTTGATATGATACTGATCTATCTTGATATGATACTGATCCATGTTGATATGATACTGATCCATCTTGATATGATACTGATCTATCTTGATATGATACTGATCCATGTTGATATGATACTGATCTATCTTGATATGATACTGATCCATGTTGATATGATACTGATCCATCTTGAAATGATACTGATCTATCTTGACATGATACTGATCCATCTTGAAATGATACTGATCCATGTTGATATGATACTGATCTATCTTGATATGATACTGATCCATGTTGATATGATACTGATCTATCTTGATATAATACTGATCCATCTCGAAATGATACTGAGTTGAAAGTGTAAAAGCGTATCACCACTGTGCATTTTTACTGTATTGTGAAGTCAGCCAAAAAGACATATGAACCTTTACACCTGAAGATACAATCTCTTGTGAAATTACACTCAACTGACTGAGCACAGCGTCTATGACATTTGGAAGCATGGTATTCTTTGCTCCTTGACCCAGGGTCATATAGGTAATAATAATAAATGAAACAATATTACTAATCCTCAATTTCTCCCCTCGTTCTATGTCGTTGTCCCCCAAATAAGAAGGTGACCATGTTCCCTGTCCTGGACATTGACCAGAACGACATTGTGGATACTTACGGAGCAGGAGATGCCTTTGTGGGAGGTACAGTACACTAGTCTGTCTCCTCCCTGGTTTCTCTCTGGTTTCTCTCTGGTTTCACTCTAGTTTCTCTCTGGTTTCTCTCTGGTTTCTCCCTGGTTTTTCCCTGGTTTCTCTCTGGTTTCTCCCTGGTTTCTCCCTGGTTTCTCTCTGATTTCTGTCTGGTTTCTCCCTGGTTTCTCTCTGATTTCTCTCTGATTTCTGTCTGGTTTCTCTCTGGTTTCTCTCTGTCTCCTCCCTGATTGTCTCTGGTTTCTGCCAATCATCCTCACCACAGCATGTACATAGATGCCCAATTAACCAATTATGTCCGTGTTCCATTTCTCCAGTTCTCGCCAGCCCTCCCTAGCCCCGTCATTCAAACTGTGCTCTGTCAAATTATATATTAAGGAGTGACACTTTAATAGTCTTTTCTTCTCTGCTCTGCTCTATTATTTTTCTTTCACCCATTGACCCTTGCCTATCTCTCCTCCCAGGCTTCCTGTCTGGACCTGGTCCAGGAGAGGCCATTGGAGGAGTGTATCGTGCGGGCTACTACGCAGCCAACGTTATCATCAGACGGGCAGGGTTTACCTTCCCAACCGTTATCTCCCAAGCACTGTGCTTTCATTTCCATGTATTTTCCTTACAAACACCTGCTGCATTAAGCTGTGTGTATGTGCCTCAAAGTTGTGTAAAGTTCGTTTAACCCTTAGCTTACACAAAAATAAAGTAATCCCCATCATAATCCGTCTATTTAAGATAGATATTTTAATTGTATTTATTTTTTACAAAGTATTATGACCACTCTACTGACAGATGAGACTCTCGTTTTGCTCTAGGATGCCCACAAGACTCGTCTGAAGTCGTTACAGCCGCTTCTGGAAACTTCTGTCTGTAGCGTCCGGACGGTTTGGGCTACACACTGTCCCCTCTGTGGAAAGCTGAGACTCTCACGAACACGATGGTGTTCTTTGTTGTGCTCTAGGATACCCACAAGCCACACAACACTCGTCTGAAGGTCCCCGGTACCAGTTACAAAAATGAATGGAAGTACAGTATATATGGAAATACTGTAGTTTAGCGCCTAAAATAAGGTGGTAATACATGTAAAAAAATATATACATATAATAGTTTCCTGATCTTTCTTATATCTTTCAGATATAGGACAGACACTTCAGAACAAACTTCCTTTCGATTTTTTTTCGAACTATCTGTTGTAGTGAATCTGTTATTCAATGCATTTATATTGGCTAATAGCAGTAATGCCAGTAATGCCAAATTCAACATTTAATCCAATATTTTTTTTATATGTTTTTTTTTATACCTTAAGCGGTCTTAAAAATCCAAATCAAATAGTTAAATTATCCTTGGTATGACCATCTGAAAACAATTCCATATGTTAGTTTAGAACCCAGTGTTGTAGCTTAACTTGAATACATTTTACTTTTTGTGAAATAATGTGCTGTGAGATTATCGATCATCAGTGATTCAATTTGCTTTAGTTGATGATTTTTTAAACAACACTCTGCCAGCTTTTTCTATGTGTCATCTGTCAGTTTAAAACCACTAAATATTAACTGTCTCATTTAACTCTCTAGATTGTGTGTATCTTTATGACAGTCATTCATCAAGACTTGGGCTTAGCTATTAAAAGGTTATGATATCCAATACTAAGGACCATAGGTATTTTCTGGTCAGGTCGAAAAGTGGTCAAGAAAAACTCAGGGCCCTACTATCAATAACAGATAACTCTCTGAAATGTAGAGTTTGATATTATTATTATTATTATTTTCTTAGATGTTTACTGAATGACTCTGAATAAAACGGTATGTCACCGAGTTGTGTTTGGAATGATGCACAAAATGGTTAATTAAAACATCAGGCGTGGGTCTGACTTTGAGTTCAAACAATGGTTTCATGCCACACTTCCAACGCCTTGTTACCTTGAATTAAAGAAGTAAAGTAACAGATGTATAAAGAGTTTGACTGTTACCATGATACCAAGCTGTGTAGTTGTTTCACCTTTCGATGGATAATTGGAGATGTGTTTCCTTTATTGGAAAACATGCTGGGAAAGCAGCTTAACCTCCAACATTAGCAAAAGGGTGTCCAGGCCAGATCCAGACCCAAGCCTTGGTGTCTTGGTAAGGGGGTCCAGGCCAGATCCAGACCCAAGCCTTGGTGTCTTGGTAAGGGTGTCCAGGCCAGATCCAGACCCAAGCCTTGGTGTCTTGGTAAGGGGGTCCAGGCCAGATCCAGACCCAAGCCTTGGTGTCTTGGTAAGGGGGTCCAGGCCAGATCCTTACCAAGCCTTGGTGTCTTGGTAAGGGTGTCCAGGCCAGATCCAGACCCAAGCCTTGATGTCTTGGTAAGGGGGTCCAGGCCAGATCCAGACCCAAGCCTTGGTGTCTTGGTAACGGGGTCCAGGCCAGATCCTTACCAAGCCTTGGTGTCTTGGTAAGGGTGTCCAGGCCAGATCCAGATCCAAGCCTTGATGTCTTGGTAAGGGGGTCCAGGCCAGATCCAGACCTAAGCCTGGGTGTTCTAGTCCAGATCACGGAACTGGGTAATCTCCACAGTGTTAGGGTTAGAGCTGGGTAATTTCCACAGGGTTAGGGTTAGAGCTGGGTAATCTCCACAGGGCTAGAGTTGGGTAATCTCCAAAGGGTTAGAGCCGGGTGATCGCCAAAGGGTTAGGGTTAGAGCTGGGTAATCTCCACAGGGTTAGATCTGGGTAATCTCCACAGGGTTAGAACTGGGTAATCTCCACAGGGTTAGAGCTGGGTAATCTCCACAGGGTTAGAGCTGGGTAATCTCCACAGGGATAGGGTTAGAGCTGGGTAATCTCCACAGGGTTAGAGCTGGGTAATCTCCACAGGGATAGGGTTAGATCTGGGTAATCTCCACAGGGTTAGAGCTGGGTAATCTCCACAGGGTTAGAGCTGGGTAATCTCCACAGGGTTAGGGCTAGAGCTGGGTAATCTCCACAGGGTTAGAGCTGGGTAATCTCCACAGGGTTAGAGCTGGGTAATCTCCACAGAGTTAGAGCTGGGTAATCTCCACAGAGTTAGAGCTGGGTAATCTCCACAGGGTTAGGGCTGGGTAATCTCCA
Organism: Coregonus lavaretus; assembly: GCF_964263955.1. Taxonomy (NCBI): domain Eukaryota; kingdom Metazoa; phylum Chordata; class Actinopteri; order Salmoniformes; family Salmonidae; genus Coregonus; species Coregonus lavaretus. The sequence continues at coordinate 42,030,648 of NC_140012.1, forward strand.
TAGGGTTAGGGTTACTGCTGGTTAATCTCCACAGGGTTAGAGCTGGGTAATCTCCACAGGGTTAGAGCTGGGTAATCTCCACAGGGTTAGAGCTGGGTAATCTCCACATGGTTAGAGCTGGGTAATCTCCACAGGGTTAGAGCTGGGTAATCTCCACAGAGTTAGAGCTGGGTAATCTCCACAGAGTTAGAGCTGGGTAATCTCCACAGGGTTAGAGCAGGGTAATCTCCACAGGGTTAGAGCTGGGTAATCTCCACAGGGTTAGAGCTGGGTAATCTCCACAGGGTTAGAGCTGGGTAATCTCCACAGGGTTAGAGCAGGGTAATCTCCACAGGGTTAGAGCTGGGTAATCTCCACAGGGTTAGAGCTGGGTAATCTCCACAGGGTTAGAGCTGGGTAATCTCCACAGGGTTAGAGCAGGGTAACCTCCACAGAGTTAGAGCTGGGTAATCTCCACAGGGTTAGAGCTGGGTAATCTCCACAGGGTTAGAGCTGGGTAATCTCCACAGGGTTAGAGCTGGGTAATTTCCACAGAGTTAGAGCTGGGTAATCTCCACAGGGTTAGAGCTGGGTAATCTCCACAGGGTTAGAGCTGGGTAATCTCCACAGGGTTAGAGCTGGGTAATCTCCACAGAGTTAGAGCTGGGTAATCTCCACAGGGTTAGAGCAGGGTAATCTCCACGGGGTTAGAGCTGGGTAATCTCCACAGAGTTAGAGCTGGGTAATCTCCACAGGGTTAGAGCAGGGTAATCTCCACAGAGTTAGAGCTGGGTAATCTCCACGGGGTTAGAGCTGGGTAATCTCCACATGGTTAGAGCTGGGTAATCTCCACAGGGTTAGAGCTGGGTAATCTCCACAGGGTTAGGGCTGGGTAATCTCCACAGGGTTAGGGTTAGAGCTGGGTAACCTCCACAGGGTCTCTGGTTCCCACGGGGGGCCAGTATGAAAAAATAATTTAAAAAAATAATGTATGCACTCACTAACTGTAAGTCGCTCTGGATAAGAGCATCTGCTAAATGACTAAAATGTAAAATGTAAAAAATGTTAGAGCTGGGTAATATCCACAGGGTTAGAAAAGGGAAAGGGTGATACCTAGTCAGTTGTACAACTGAATGCATTAAACTGAAATGTGTCTTCCACGTTTAACCCAACCTCTGAATCAGCGAGGTGCGGGGGGCTGCCTTAATCAACATCCACGTCATCGGCGCCCAGAGAACAGTGGGTTAACTGCCTTGCTCAGGGGCTGAACGACATATTTTTACGTTGGCAGCTCGGGGAGGTGGGTAATCTCCACAGGGTTAGGTTTAGAGTTGGGTATTCTCCATAGGGTTAGGTTTAGAGTTGGGTATTCTCCATAGGGTTAGGGTTAGAGTTGGGTATTCTCCATAGGGTTAGGGTTAGAGTTGGGTATTCTCCATAGGGTTAGGTTTAGAGTTGGGTATTCTCCATAGGGTTAGGTTTAGAGTTGGGTATTCTCCATAGGGTTAGGGTTAGAGTTGGGTATTCTCCATAGGGTTAGGGTTAGAGTTGGGTATTCTCCATAGGGTTAGGGTTAGAGTTGGGTATTCTCCATAGGGTTAGGGTTAGAGTTGGGTATTCTCCATAGGGTTAGGTTTAGAGTTGGGTATTCTCCATAGGGTTAGGGTTAGAGTTGGGTATTCTCCATAGGGTTAGGGTTAGAGTTGGGTATTCTCCATAGGGTTAGGGTTAGAGTTGGGTATTCTCCATAGGGTTAGGGTTAGAGTTGGGTATTCTCCATAGGGTTAGGTTTAGAGTTGGGTATTCTCCATAGGGTTAGGTTTAGAGTTGGGTAATCTCCACAGGATTAGGTTTAGAGTTGGGTATTCTCCATAGGGTTAGGGTTAGAGTTGGGTAATCTCCTCAAGGTTAGTGTTAGGGCTGGGTAATATATTCACAAGGCTCGGCTGGGTTCTAACTGGATGCTCCCAGATCCTCCCAGACTCCTGCATCTCTATTACTATCCCAAATGGCACCCTATTCCCTACATAGTGCACTTCTTTTGACCAGAGCCCTATGCTCTCCCTATGGGTCCTGTTCAAAAGTTGTGCACTATACAGTGCCTTGCAAAAGTATTCATCCCCCTTGGCGTTTTTCCAATTTTGTTGCATTACAACCTGTAATTTAAATGGAATAGTTAGTGAATAGTTATGCACGCTCAAGTTTTCTGTTTTTTTTTGTCTTATTTCATGTTTGTTTCACCCCAAAAAATATTTTGCATCTTCAAAGTTGTAGGCATGTTGTGTAAATCAAATGATACAAACCCCCCCAAAAATCAATTTTAATTCCAGGTTGTAAGGCAACAAAATAGGAAAAATGCCAAGGGAGGTGAATAGTTTCGCAAGCCGCTGTATTATCATATTTTGTAATACTACTGGACAGCCAACCTGTTAGCATATCATATTTTTCCTTTCCTTTCTGGGCTCATTGAATGTGAAGAGGGATCCCATTCAAACACCTCTTATGCAAAGCGCTGTAGATCCATTTAAAGAGGCTGAGTTTATGCGGTTATGCTAATCGGGGGCATCTAGGTGTATACCAAAATGTTATTACCAACTTTGAGACACTTATTTTATTCATCAGCGTTTTTAAGGTTTCACACAGATGTGCTTTGAAAAGGACCGCGCTTCTGATTGGCTGAGATCACACTCCGTAGCAGCTGGTTCATTTGCTTCTCAACATGACAGATGGCATAACACAAACACAAAGTATGCGTGGCAAATGGCACCCTATCCCCGATTTAGTGTGCTAATTTTGACCATAGGGCCCTGGTCAAAAGTAGTGCACTATATAGGGAATATAGGGTAGCATTTGGAGCAGAAACACAGAAAGATGGAGCCAGTAATGAGAATGAGGAATGCTTATCTACCGCGAGAAGGAAAACTATTAACCAGTTTTCTACCTTAGTTTTTCTTTTAGAGAAATGAAATACATCAGCAGTTCAACATTTTAGTCTTGTATTATTGACTCTGTCTCAACAACTAACTGTCTAACTAGTATTGTAGTATTATCTCTGTCCCAACAACTAACTGTCTAACTAGTCTTGTAGTATGGTCTCTGTCTCCACAACTAACTGGCTAACTAGTCTTGTAGTATGATCTCTGTCTCCACAACTAACTGGCTAACTAGTCTTGTAGTATGATCTCTGTCTCCACAACTAACTGGCTAACTAGTCTAGTAGTATGGTCTCTGTCTCCACAACTAACTGGCTAACTAGTCTTGTAGTATGGTCTCTGTCTCCACAACTAACTGGCTAACTAGTCTAGTAGTATGGTCTCTGTCTCCACAACTAACTGGCTAACTAGTCTAGTAGTATGGTCTCTGTCTCCACAACTAACTGGCTAACTAGTCTTGTAGTATGGTCTCTGTATGGAAAATGTATGCACTCATTAACTGTAAGTCGCTCTGGATAACAGCGTCTGCTAAATGACGTAAATGTAAATGTAACTAGTCTTGTAGTATTGTCTCTGTCTCCACAACTAACTGGCTAACTAGTCTAGTAGTATTGTCTCTGTCTCCACAACTAACTGGCTAACTAGGCTAGTAGTATGGTCTCTGTCCCAACAACTAACTGGCTAACTAGTCTAGTAGTATGGTCTCTGTCCCAACAACTAACTGGCTAACTAGTCTAGTAGTATGGTCTCTGTCCCAACAACTAACTGGCTAACTAGTCTTGTAGTATGGTCTCTGTCTCCACAACTAACTGGCTAACTAGTCTAGTAGTATGGTCTCTGTCCCAACAACTAACTGGCTAACTGGCTAACTAGTCTAGTAGTATGGTCTCTGTCCCAACAACTAACTGGCTAACTGGCTAACTAGTCTAGTAGTATGGTCTCTGTCCCAACAACTAACTGGCTAACTGGCTAACTAGTCTAGTAGTATGGTCTCTCCCTTGGGCTGTGCAATACCCAAGTCTGAATTCTGCCAACTTCTAATAACATTGATTATACATGCAAGGCTCAATTAGAAGGGTCTGGTGGAAGAACATATGGCATTTTGGGCAGATGTGGGCTCATCATAGCCCACTACAGTTATACTGTAAAAGAAAAATACACCACAACTTGTCGACGTGATATTTAGCCGTCACATGGGTTCATTCATGACCACCATCCATCCCTTCTTTGAATGTGTGAAAAGCAAACGTGTTTATGTGTCTCAAATGGCACCCTATTCCCTATACAATGCACTACTTTGGACCAGGGCCCATGGCTCTGTATAGGGAATGGGCCCCTTGTCAAAAGTAGTGCGCTACATAGGGAATAGGGTGCCATTTGGGATGCATTCTGACTGACTGGGGACATAGCCAGAGCAAACCAGACCAGAGTTTTGCACCGCAGATGGGCAGCAGTGTTCCTGAACAGCACTGGGTGGCAGTTGGCAGGGATTGAGAGAGAGAGAGTGAGAGAGAGAGGGGAGAGAGAGAGCGAGAGAGAGAGAGAGAGAGAGAGAGAGAGAGAGAGAGAGAGAGAGAGAGAGAGAGAGAGAGAGAGAGAGAGAGAGAGAGAGAGAGAGAGAGAGAGAGAGAGAGAGATGGGCAGACTGTGTGGATGGCACATGCTCCATTTGTGTCCCAAATGGCACCCTATTCCCTATATAGTGCACTACCATGGTCAAAAGTAATGCACTATATAGGGAATAGGGTACGATTTGGGACGAATTCTCCAATTCAAATGCTCCTGCTGGACCCATACATGGGATGTAGCAGTGTGGGGCTCTGGGAGTCAGGGGGACCTGCTGCCTGGCCTGCTGTGGCCCAGGATGACATTCATTTTATACACAAACACAGAGAGAGAAAGAGAGACTCTCTCTCACACACACACACACACACACACACACACACACACACACGTGTTTGGTACTCTGCCTTTCTCTTGATGGCATGGATAATCTAATCATAACACTTGTTTCACGTCCTCATGTCAATCATACTGTGATTTAAACGTCCCGTGAAATAACCATTGTTTATATCAGACTAGCTAATAATAATATTTAACAAGTATTTACATGGTAAACATGTTTTTATAAAATATGTGTTTTATAAAATATGTGGTATATTGTACTCAAATTGAATACAATTATTATGTGTTATTATTATGTAACTACCTCATAATTAGGTTACCATTATCCACAAAGATTACCTGCAAACATCCAAACCTTCACATAACAGTTTAGAATAGGCCTATCCAAACTTGCTATTGTTTTACATACCAGTTCAATATTTACTCATTGTGTTTAACAAGATTATCTAGAGGCAAAAAAGGCTATGCAAACTAAATAGACTATCCAAACTTGACATAATATTTTTTCATACCAGTTCAATATTGACACTACCATCTGCACAACACAATAGTATTCTTCCCTCCTGCCTTCACAGTTAATCTACGTCCAAAATGTCGCTCTATTCCCCAATAGGGTTGGGCTAAATGCGGAGGACACATTTCAGTTGTACGCACTCAGTTGTGCAACTGACGAGGTATCCCCCTTTACCTTTCCTTTTCATATAATGCACTACTCTTTACCAGAGCCTTGGTTTAAAAGTAGTGCACTCTTAACGGGAATCAGGTGTCCATTAATGGGTCATGCTGCTCCTGCCTGTGTGGCTGGGATGTCACCATGTGTACGGGTCAGATTACACATGCTGTAAAATGAGAACGCTGTTACATACATGTACACTAAGGAGTGGCTCCGTAAGAAGCATCTCAAGGTCCTGGAGTGGCCTAGCCAGTCTCCAGACCTGAACCCAATAGAACATCTTTGGAGGGAGCTGAAAGTCCGTATTGCACGGTGACAGCCCCGAAACCTGAAGGATCTGGAGAAGGGTCTGTATGGAGGAGTGGGCCAAAATCCCTGCTGCGGTGTGTGCAAACCTGGTCAAGACCTACAGGAAACGTATGATCTCTGTAATTGCAAACAAAGGTTTCTGTACCAAATATTAAGTTCTGCTTTTCTGATGTATCAAATACTTATGTCATGCAATAAAATGCAAATTAATTACTTAAAAATCATACAATGTGATTTTCTGGATTTTTTGTTTTAGATTCCGTCTCTCACAGTTGAAGTGTACCTATGATAAAAAAAATGACAGACCTCTACATGCTTTGTAAGTAGGAAAACCTGCAAAATCGGCAGTGTATCAAATACTTGTTCTCCCCCACTGTATATGACACAGTGCCAGATATGAGGTAATGCACGACAATATACTGTAGGCATGCAGCCGCTGTAACATCTTCAGCTGTTGATGGATCATTTCCATAATTTGAATGAATCGTACTATCGATTTGACTTGGTGTTGGTCCATTTAATAGACTATACCCGAGGGATTATGAAGGGGTTCTTTTCTTGTCTGCCTTCCATTAAAAACGATATAGGTTGGTATTCTGTTGTGACAGAACGAAATACTAAATCAATATTGTATCTAAAGACAGACTTGTCATACGGTGACATTATTCATAATGTAACGATTTTATGTCATAACCAAGGACTTGTGTGATGTGTTCGTTATTAGGGATTGGGGGGTCAATCTCTGCGTAGAAATAAACACATGAAGATGGTATGATCCCCAGATGCTCGGAAACAAGGTGTTAACCTAATAGACTGCATTATCTCTGAAGTTATTCCAAGATAACAGAAATGAATGCCAATGTCAATGTATGGCACTCACAGAACACAGCCCTGGCTATAGGCTAAAATATGTTTTTTTTTGTTGCATTGGTCGAAGTTGCCACGGGGGGTGATGGAGGGACATTTTGCTACACCACAAGCATTTTGCTACACCTGCAATAACATCTGCTAAATATGTGTATGTGACCAATCAAATTTGATTTGATGTCCACCCCCCCCCTCAATATTCAGAACAGATAGATATGCATAGATAGCATATGAACACATCATAAGCAATGGCAAAATGTGTAGAATTGTAGGTAATTAGCTTAGCTAGCCATTAACTCCTCCAGTATGTGTTGAGGTAATTTCACAGGATTAGTTTTTGGTCAGAAATGGTACTTCTGTAGGCAAATATCTTATAAATTTTTCTTCTTTCTTTTTTTTTTTAAAGCATTAAATGACCAGTTATGATGGTGCATTGATCAGTTATACAGTTTAAAGACTTTGGTTTTGCAGTCGACCTTTAAAGTAACTGTCCAGTGTTTCCAGATTTCTCTGAAATACACTATGTATACAAAAGTATGTGGACACCCCTTAGTGGATTCGGATATTTCAGCCACACCGTTGCTGACAGGTGTATAAAATCAAGCACACAGCCATGCAATCTCCATAGACAAACATTGGCAGTAGAATGGCCTTACTGGAGAGCTCAGTGACTTTCAACGTGGCACCGTCATAGGATGCCACCTTTCCAACAAGTCAGTTCGTAAAAATTATGCCCTGTAAGAGCTGCCCCGGTCAACTGTAACTGACGTTATTGTGAAGTGGAAACGTCGAGGAGCAACAACGGCTCAGGAACTGTTGGTCGGGAGCTTCATAAAATGGGTTTCCATGGCCGAGCAGCCGCACACAAGCCTAAGATCACTATGGGCAATGCCAAGCGTCGATTGGAGTGGTGTAAAGCTCGCCGCCATTGGACTCTGGAGCAGTGGAAACGTGTTCTGTGGAGTGATGAATCAAGCTACACCATTTGGCAATCTGATGGAAGAATCTGGGTTTGGCGGATGGCAGGAGAACGCTACCTGCCCGAATGCATAGTGCCAACTGTAAAGTTTGGTGGAGGAGGAATAATGGTCTGGGGCTGTTTTTCATGGTTCGGGCTAGGCCACTTAGTTCCAGTGAAGGAAATTTGATGTTCGAGCAGGTGTCCACATACTTTTGGTCATTTAGTGTATGACCTGTAATGAATTACAATATGAGTGAAATAGTTTTCCTTCGGAAATATAGTAATTAAGTATGTTAAAAAGCAGCTTTTCTGTGTTGGAATGTTGTGGGCATACCCCAACAACAGAATGGTGTGGGCGTGTACTGGTCATTCAAAATATGAACGCGAGTAGACTGCTGATTGGCCAGCTCATCCTCCTCAGGAGGATGATATCGTCCTCTTTGAGATACAAATTTGAGGTGGGTTTTTTAAGTGTTTTTTTCTCCCAATTATGCTTTGGCAACAAATAAGAATGTAGGATTAGTCAACAACATTATTTGGGTATGAGTTAACAGAATATGAACTTCTAAAAGTGAAATTTTCACTGGACAGTTACTTTAAAACTGCAACATTTTCTTTCAGCCTCATGGCAAAATGTGTAGAATAGTAGGAAATTAGCATTAAAACTGCAAAATTTTCTCTCATCCTCATGACAAAATGTGTAGAATAGCATTATAAAACTGCACATTTTTCTTTCAGCCGCATGGCATCTCGTTCCTGCACATCCCGGGACATTTTAATGTGAAAAGTTAAAGTGACATTACATTTGCCTATGATCATTGTTGAAGTGCTACTGCTACGATGGGGCGCCGGTCCGCTCCGCTTACACTGACTGAAGTGGGGATGTCTACAGCGAAGTCTACAGCGAAGAAGAAGAAGGAGGGAGGTACCACTTTGTCACAGGCTGCTATGTAGATTAACCTTTCAATTAGTTGTTATCGGGTCCTCTCTGTCTCAACGCGAGCCTTCAGTGTATCGTTTAGAGATAAAAACGTACAAGGAAACCCCCTATGGATGTGCGGCTGTGAGTGTTTATGTGATTATATCCGATCGTCGTTTCCGTCACCCTGATAATGAAGAAGAGGACCCTGTCTGAGAAAAAACTTGAGGTAACTACCAGCAAATATTTACGGTAGCTAGCGGATGCCTTTCCCCTCACTGGTTACACGTTCATCCTTGCATGAAACTTGAGTAATTTGTTTTGCCTCCTCGCCCAGCGGCGGCACATTGTGTAAACGATCTATATTTCAAGGAGGCTGTATATCACGGACTAATAATGTGTAAACGAGAATGGGACCCGCGAGTCGAGTGAGAAATGGTTGGATCGCGAAACTGTAGCGATAGGTGACATTTATTCTTGAGGATCAGTGAAGGTGGTGCTACTCTTACCAGGGTCAACTTCTTAGTTTGTATGTGGAATTCTCCCCCCCCCCCCCCCCCATGTGCTCCTTTTCTAGTCGGAAATGTATGGCAAAATAATCCCTATAAGAAGTGTTGTCATGATTTACGGAGAATGTTAATGACCGCTATAGCCTAATGCAGGCAGGCGCTCCTGCTATGTAGAACAATTCTACCTCTTGATGGATATGAAATCCTGAATGATTATGTTTAGTGTGCCCTACTTATTCTGTAGCCCCACGTTTGGTACATGAGTTGGGTTAGTGAAAACAGTTAATTATCGGTGCTTGTGGGAATGCTCTAGTGGGGTTTCCACAAGAGTGGAAAAATGAGAAGAAGAGGATGGTGGGGAAATAAGTGTCGGGTAGCATGCACAATAATAGCCTATCACCTTAAAACCTTTTAAAAACTTGCTGCTTTAAATCAGCAGTCAAGTCTTCACCGTTTTTTGCAAATAAACGAAGGATATAACAAAACAACCAATTAAAGTCTAAAATGATCGAAATAATTTTTCAAGTGTAACCAATTGTTTCAAGGAGTCGTGGTAAAGGTGGGCTGGTGTTTGACACTGGATATAACCCGAATCATTAATTTAGCCAATAACCCGCGAGAACTATTATGTTAATGAATGATCGCCTAAATGAGATGTATAATGCCTATTAAAATTGTCTCTATAGTGCACTGATTTATTCAAACGATAAGTGTTCTGGGTAAATAAAACATCAGTCTATGATAGGAGAAGACACCTTAAGAGGCGGGTCAAGTACGTGTAGTGACAGATCAAGCAGCAAACGCGATCCGTTCTAAACTGAGCTCATATAGTATATTATAATGATTGACATGTACTTTATCAAACCAGAAATCGGATCTTGTCTTTACAGCCAATATTAAAGTTGCTAGGGAGGGCACATTAGTGTAGGGATGGTTTAATGAGACTCCATTGGATTGTAATCATCGTCATGTCGGTTTTATGTAAACTACAACATTGTAACAAAATGGCGACTGTTTAGGTCACGTCAGTAATGCAGGGCAGCACTGTTATTTCTTACAACTCAACTGATACACGTCAAGGTTTGTTACATATTATCTTCTCGCTCGTTTGCGTCTCATGTTAATTTGAACATAAATTGCCATCATACATTTCCGGTAACCATCCCTCGACAGCTGTCAAAAAAGCGCAACAAAATGAATTGACGGTGTGCGGCTGACGTTGAAGCTCGCGTCTACTGCTAAAATGAACAAGTCCTCGTTAGTCGCTCGTTCCGTATCCAAGCTGTCAAACTGGCGTGCAAGAAGTCAAACTCCATTGTAGTAATATTAAAATAATATGACGGATGAAAACACAAACTTCGCCACAGAGTAGCCTAACGTTAGCCTAGTCAACTGGTGATGTTGCAACGAAACATTTATCTAACAGATAAAAAAAGAGAACACAAATGATATCACGAACAATTGTAACATTTATGTAACTGGTTACATTTCGTATCCCTTGTTGTGATGGTTATAATCAGCGTGTCATGACTAATGAATCTTTAATCGTTATTTGACCCCACTACTAGAGCAGGGTAGGTCAGTCAGTGGATCGTTATCAGACTCCGACTACGGATTAAGGGCAATTCCATGGTAACAGAGTGACACTGAGACTCAGATTTTTCACTTTAAAATGTATGTCAAACGAAAACCCATGATTGCAAAGTTAAACAAACCATACAACTCGATGCACAACGACTACTTTTAACAATTTTCACTGAAGAACAGTGCAGATGTAACGTTTGGTACTAGAATCACTGTTTGTGCTGTCATTCTGTTACCAAACTTTGCATCTTCACTGTTCTTCAAGTAAATGTTTTTATAACAAATTGTTAAAAGTAGTCATTGTGCATAGTCAGTTTTCTTTGTGCAATATTTTATATTTTTTAAACATTTTTTTTTAAAGTGAAAAATCTTGAGACTGTGTTATTGTGGAATTGCCTTTAAGTAACATTAGCCTATCCCTAACCTCCCTAGAATGTCTTCATCGTCAATCCGTCTGAACTGCTTTTATAATCCGTATGTTTCTCTCGCGTTATTGACCTTCATTTCATGTTGTTTTGTTCCGCTTTTCAGTGTTAAACTAATGTTATGGTGAGGTCTCAAAATGTAGGCTACACACTAGGCTACTAATCCAAAAACAGTAAAAGTTAGTCAATGTGTCGAGTGTAGACTAGGGCGTAGCCATCACAAATAACTACCAGTAATCAAATCAATCTGGTGTTTGACTGATGTGACTATTGACTAAATGGGTGTTAGGCTGGCCCACTAGTACATTGATACTCTACAGTAAAGCTGCTGGGTGAAAAATGATGGTTCTGTTATTGGTTGTTAGAGTACAGTATTACTTATTCCTGACTTGTGAACTTGTTTATGACTATCTGTGTTTTTTTGTTTGTTTTTTTTCTTTTAAGGAATTGTGTGATGTCATTTGAAGGAATTGTGTTCCAGGTCATTTGGTAACGGTCCCAACCTTCAAGGAATTTACTATCCGGCTACTTTCATCTTCTTCTGTGAGGTTACATGTGAGCTTCTACCTTGGATGAGGATTTACTGCAGGATTGTATGTATTGACGCTGAGGTGGAACATTACTTTTTTGACCTTCTCAAGATGTGTTGGATGTACCAAATGTTTCACAACAAGAAGGGGGAATCTCTATGGATAATTTTTTCCTGAAACTCATCGATTTTTAAACCATGGTGAAACTTACCAACCCTCTGTATACAGAGTGGATTCTAGAAGCAATACAGAAGATCAAAAGGCAAAAGCAGAGGCCTTCCGAGGAGCGGATATGTCATGCGGTGGCTACCTTGCACAGATTGGACAAGCGGACCGTTCTGGAGCAGTTGGAGTTAAGTGTTCGCGATGGATCCATTCTCAAAGTCACCAATAAGGGGAACGTGTCGTACAAAGACCCCGAGCACCCTGGGAGAGGATTATCATCATCATCATCATCATCATCATCAACAACATCATCGCTCAAACCTGTAAGTGCAAACCTCTCTATTCCATCGTCTAAAGGATCTATATGGAAGCCGAGTGACCTACGCCACGTTGATTGGAATAAAGTCTTGAGGAGGGCCATCGAGGGTCTGGATGATACCCGTGGTTCCTCTCTGAAGAACATCCAGAGGTACCTAAGGAACCAGGATGATCCATCACACGTCCAGGACAACCCAGGGTTCCAGCAGAGGTTACGGCTGGCCGCTAAACGGGCGGTCAAAAACGGCCGGCTGGCAAAGGATGGTCCGCGCTACAGGTTGAACCAGGGGGGTAATGGAGCTGAGGGGAGGAGCCAGAGGTGTCCAGGTGCTTCCCCATTGGCTCTTCCGTGTTTCACTCTTCTTCCACACGAGAGAGACCAGGTACAATATACTGATACTAGCCTCTGTCTTCCTCTGGTTATAGTGGTCTATGCTGATAATACTGTATCCCCTTGTGTCACTATAGATGCAGTATGCTACTCATAGCCTTTGAATCCGTTTCAGGTTATCTCTTCTGTTGATAATATATCTCCTTCTTTCACTACGGCTTATTATTATATTATAGAGGCAGTGTTTATTTTAGTCATGGACCAATCGGCACACCCACTTGCAAAATAATAGTTTTCTATCCTATCCCTCTGTAGCTTAGTTGGTTGAGCATGGCGCTTGCAACACCAGGATAGTGGGTTTGATTCCTGGGACCACCCATATGTAAAAATGTATGCACGTATGACTGTAAGTCATTTAGGATAAAGGCATCTGCTAAATGGAATGTATTATTATATTAGTCCGCTAAATAAACAGTTGATTATTGAGTTTGACCAGTATGTCTCATTTCTAAACATTCACGCAGTCTGATTTGGTTTCAGTTAAGGACTTGTGAGTCTCTCACTAATAGGCTTGTAGTACTGGGTGATGAAGCTGCTCTTGAGGAATGCAATTGGATAATAGCTGACTGTTGTGATGAATAGGGGAGCTCTCTGTGGGCTTGCATCAAGCTGTTGTGATATAATAATGCTGCTTGGAAACACAGCTACTAAGTAGATCTCCTAGCTAGTTTACTGTGTACTTGAGAAAATGAGGCGTTGTTGACAGTTTCTCTGCTCAGGAAAATGCTTTGTAACCAATTGGCCATGCTTGTATTTGACAGAATAGATGGACTATGTTATTATAGACGGAGCGTAAATAATGTACAGTAGCTTTGAAATGATTTGAGAACACCATGGGGGGAACCTTGGGGATAAACAGTATAGCCTATGATATAGGGCCATGGAGATTTCCTCTTAACCTTCATTGTTTTTTGTTGACTTTTCACTCTGCAGAGATTGCGGCTCATTCACTGACACTCTGCGGTAACTCATGCTGCAGGTGAACAATACTGTATTGACAGTAGTTTTGTACTTTAAAAATGGAAGGAACTTCACAGTGAAGGCCAAGGCATTGTTAGTGTACCATTTCTGTTGCTTTAAATAACTGACTCGATGCTGCTAAGTAAGGTCTTAACCAACACCCACCATGGACACCCACTAGAGTTGCCTGATATCAGACAAGCTAAAGGAAAAGAGAACCTGACTTAGTTTATTAGGGAGTAAAAACAAACCAAACAGGGGAGACACAAGATAAAAGGCTTTGTTTAACAACAGAGGAAGACGTAAACTGCTGTGTATTTTGAAAGCTGAGACGTTGAGGATTATACTAAATATCACTTTGATGTCAGACAAGCAAGCCAAACACCCATGTGCACTTCACTTTTCCATATCATAAAACTAATGTAATATACAGCGTCAACCTTTTATGATCTCTATGTTTGATGTGCAGTTGCATGATGACACGGCGTTAGGCTATACCCTGGGTTGTCCTGAACAGAATGAGCATATGTTTGTTGTATTGTGAAGAAAATTTGCAGCAGACCACTCATCTGAATGCACTCATGACTCCATTCTATGCACACCAAAATTCACGATCTGCTACTCTGAATTACCTTGAAAGTGAAAGTCTAACACTGTAAGATCGTATTGTATAGTTTAGCTAGTCATGTTGGCAATACAACAAGCTTTCAAATTATGCCCACCTGACCCAGATTGTGATTTTATAATGGACTGTTTTTACGTAAACAACAGCGGGGGATGCAGGGTTGTGTTCCAAAGAAAACAACTACAAGTGTGTTTGCTCTAGTCCAGGGTTCTTCAATTCCGGTCCTGGAGGGCCGAAACACTTCTGTTTTTTATTTCTACCTGGTAGTTAATTGCACTCACCTGGTGTCCCAGGTCTGAATTAGCCCCTGATTAGAAGGAGAGGATGAAAAACAGAGGTGTTTCGGCCCTCCAGGACCGGAATTGAAGAACCCTGCTCTAGTTCCTTAACATCACAGCTAGGAGAGCTAACAAAAAAACACCTTGTAGTTGAAGACTCTTCTTTGAGTCATAAAAGTGCATTGAAATTACTTAGGAACTGTTGCACACTTTCTAGAGGTGTGTGGCCACTTGGAAACACCAGTTAGACCTCTCACTCATTTTACATTTTAGTCATTTAGCAGACGCTCGTATCTAGAGCACCTTACACTTAGTACATTCATCTTAAAGCTAGGTGGGACAACCACATCACAGGCATAGTAAGTAAATGTTTCCTCTAAAGTAGCTATCAGCAAAGTCGCAGCTATTAAAGGGGGAAAACACTTTTTTTTTGTCTTATGTTGCACCTACCCCAAATTTTCCAAGAATATTCTTATCATTTCACTTTATGTATCCGGAGCATTTTCAGATTTCGTTATCAAGAAATGTTGCGAAAAGTACAGTAAACATAAAATCAAGTGTAATGTTTGAATTTAGTCTTGTCAGGTGAGCTGTTGTGTCCTCCCCTTTTTTTAGGCTAATAATTTTCCCATCATCTCCAACCTTTTCCCTTTTAAGAAACATTTCAATTTAGCCTTATCCATATAGGTCAATTCCCAAGAGTGTAAGGGGTTAAATATAATCTGTGACATCACAGGTGCAACACACGGGCTGAGGAGGGGACTCCAATCAGTTTGCACCCCATGCTAACCAGAAACCCTTAACATCTCCCCCTTTTTAAGACAATAAATATATACGCATCTATTTGTTGGACCAGTTTGCTCACAACCAAATGGAAAAAAAAAAAACCACTCCCAATTAGGGATTAACATAGGTAACCGGGATCCCGGGACTGTCCCGGGAACACTTCACGTTTCCCGAAAATATAAAATGACGACCTGGGAAATGGAATTTCCCCCAATGTCGCAATTCCACAAAATACACAACATGCGCAGCAGCAGATTCCAAAAAAACCTGTCTGTCTTTCGGAGGGGGAAGTCAAAATTTATTTTAGACCTTGTGTACAATTGACCAATAAAGTAATCTTACTCTCTAATTTTTCTGTTTCAATTTAGGACACTGAGATGTGTCCTTTCTCTCATGACAGTATTGACAAACAGACGGATACGAAAAACCAAGTTTCTGCCGATTCTTGTCTTTGGGCACTGTAGAAAAGGACTGAATCCTCGCAGTAGGAGGTGACTTCTCTGGATTGCTTTTTGCGTAGGGATAAGAAACATATCCGGGATAAGAAACATATCCACAAGGACTCGAGCTTTCTCAAGAGTGAGATCCTTGTGCTCATAAATGTAGGTCGCAACCCTTTTCGTGAAGGCAATTCTTGAACTGCTTGAATAGTATGAGCGTCCTTTAAATCCTCAAGGTCCTTGACCTCTTGAGAACCACACCACCGATCAAAAAGACACGCTTGTTCTCTTGCCAACTCAACATGGCTTTGCGACTCTCTTTCGTCATTTTACAGAACTGTTGTCTGTAATGCATCTGGGACCAACTTGTAAGCCTGAAGGACAGCAGCTTTAACAGTGTCATAATCTGAACTCTGATCAAGAGAGAAAGCGGCGTACACTTTCTGAGCTTTTCCCACAAGAACACTGTGGAGGACCAGTGACCAGATATATCTCATGGCCATTTTAGGGATGTGGCAATCCGCTCAAACAGAGTAAAATATACGTCCACCTCCTTTTTCGTTGAAAGGTGGTACAAGCCAGCTGTTCCGACCCAAGATCTAACTCTTTTGAGAGTGCAGGATGACATGACATGACTTGATTCAAAGTGCTTCCATCTCTATATCTTTTAATGACCTGCTCGAAACACTAATCTCCGTTGCTCCAATTTTGCCTTTTGTTTTACCTCTCACAGTTGCATATCCACGGGGTGTACTCGTACCCCCCCGTAGGACCCTTTCCATCATGCTTTGCAAGAATGAGCTCATTCACCTTTGTACATTTTAGCCAGCATTTTCAAATCAAATGTTATTTGTCACATGTGCCGAATACAACAGGTGTAGACCTTACTGTGAAATGCTTACATACAAGCCCTTAACCAATAATGCAGTTTTTAAGAAAATAGAGTTAAGAAAATATTTAATAAAAAAATAACACAAGAAAATAACAATAATGGGGCTAAATACGGGGGGTACTGGTACCGAGTCAATGTGTGTACGGGTTAGTCCAGGTAATTTGTACATGAAGGTAGGGGTGAAGTGAGGTAGTGTTCCCCACAAATGCTAGCATATCAAAGTGTTGTGTTTATGCAGGTGAAATCAGTGGAAACTTATCTTAGAACCCCTCTGAGTGGTTGTCAGTTACAAACTCTACCGCAAAAGTGCCTTTTGAACACTCGTATCTGGGCACAGTAGAGCTTCAGATTAGGTGATTAGAGTGACTACCATACTCATGGGAAACAAGATCCTTGGCAAGCCGCCGTTTTCGTTACGTTTCCCAATAAGAACTCAACATTTCGTCCCTCAACAGAAAAAGGGAACTAATAAATGAACCACTGACAACCAAAATGAAACGGGTGTTTAAAAAAATAAAATAAATAAAGGGTTCTGGAAGGCAGGTTCTTAACAAACACCCACCATGGACACTGACTAGATTTGCCTGATATCAGACAAGTTAAAGGGAAAGAAAACCCTCCACCAACTTAGGTTAGGGAGTAAAAACAAACTTGTAGCAAACCAAACGGGGGGGAGACACAAGATAAAATGCTTTAACAACTTAGAGGAAGAACTAAACAGCCCTGTTTCCAACATCTCATCCCAAGCACTGGCCCAGCAGCCCTTAAATATCACCTGTGACAGCACATTGTGCCCCCCCCCCCCATGCCAACCTGCCTACATTAAACCATTATAAATTGCCATTTTCACTATTGGAGATATTATCTACCCTTCAGTTTCATTATGAACATCAGGAAATAACTCCCTCGACTGTGCAGCGACAAGTTTCGGTGTCTGGTCAGACCCAAGTGAAACTGAAATGTTAAGACACTGTGTCCGCCTGTAATAAAAAGTGTATCATTGCTAAAAAAAAATCTCTCCCTAATTTGAAATGTCTAGGCCCAAGTCTCCGTTTGGAGACTTACAATAGCACTCTGCTCTCATGCTATTTGGTGGTGACATCACTAAATTCTTCTAGTTCACTGTGTAGTTCGAAAGGATGACTTATTTCTGGTTCTTGCAATTCATAACTAGTGGGTATAGGAAATGAGAAAGTATTGGGAAAAGAGCGTTCTTGGTTGAAAGTTTATTAGATTCTAAACTGTTTGGCAGGAACAAAGGCAAGGAATGAGATGTTTTTCATCTTCACTCCCCTCGCTGTTATGTAACCTGTTCTTCAGTGCAGCTCTCTGCCTGGCTTCTAGAACTGCAGCAGTCTTCTAATAGAACCCCACCCCCCCTTGTGGAACACAACTGCGTCTCTTTGAAGCACTCTAATTTCCTGTAATGTACTTAATTTGAAATCCCCTAGTCAATCAGCGACATCTTTTATTCTTCAGCTGTGTATTCTTTCTAGTTTCTTTTCAGATGAGCACCACTTTAATATTTAATATTTATCTCTGTTTAATCACCAGTCAGAAGCTTTTCCCCACTTGAAAACATCTCCAATGACCAGCCCAGACTGGACAAAGCTAGACTTTTATTTGTTAGCCACATGGGGTTTTTGCTTTTATTCATTTTTGAAGAACCATGTAACTTGTGAAACTTGACTTTATCAACTACAGATGCACTGCACTTATTGTATCATCTTAGGCTCATATGCTCAGGTTACCTGTGATGTGACTCTCTCTAGAAAGGATCATGCTCAGGTTACCTGTGATGTGACTCTCTAGAAAGGATCATGCTCAGGTTACCTGTGATGTGACTCTCTAGAAAGGATCATGCTCAGTTTACCTGTGATGTGACTCTCTAGAAAGGATCATGCTCAGGTTACCTGTGATGTGACGCTCTAGAAAGGATCATGCTCAGGTTACCTGTGATGTGACTCTCTAGAAAGGATCATGCTCAGGTTACCTGTGATGTGACTCTCTAGAAAGGATCATGCTCAGGTTACCTGTGATGTGACTCTCTAGAAAGGATCATGCTCAGGTTACCTGTGATGTGACTCTCTAGAAAGGATCATGCTCAGGTTACCTGTGATGTGACTCTCTGGAAAGGATCATGCTCAGGTTACCTGTGATGTGACTCTCTAGAAAGGATCATGCTCAGGTTACCTGTGATGTGACTCTCTAGAAAGGATCATGCTCCGGTTACCTGTGATGTGACACTCTAGAAAGGATCATGCTCAGGTTACCTGTGATGTGACTCTCTAAAAAAGAGATTCCTATCTCTAGCGTGTCCCTGAGACGGGTCAACTAAGGTATATCCTTATTGCAACAATGGCCTTGTTATCACAATGAAAAGCTGGGACCTTGTAGCTATTTCACTATAGCATCCCTGCAGATGATCTGTTCCCAACACCTTTGACCTTTCACATCCAGTTCAATCTTAATGTGCAGCTTTGGGGGATACAGGGGGATCTAAAGTAGACTAAGGCTTGTGATTGATTTTATTGTGATCAAGTGCAGAAGAAGCAGCCTATTTTAGATATTTACTAGAGTACGACAGTTCTGCTGACTTAGAAGTAGTTTGAACAGAGTTGCTCCAAACACCTATGGCCTTCCACATAAAGTTGAATCTTCATTTGCAGCTTTGGTGGAAACGGTAGTTTAGTGATGGGATGTATTGTGATCAAGTGCACGTCTAGCCTATTTAGGCTAGATAGGCCTACTTACCAGAGACCGACGGCTCTGCTGATTTTAGAAATAGTTTTAAAGGACAGAGCTTGAAAAAAAAAAAAAATCCTGTTTGATAGAGCAACTTCCTGTTTCTACTTTCTGTGACCCATTTTTAATGATCACAATGACAATGCCCGTCTAGCCAAGGTCGTGAGTTCAGTTCCCGTGGGGATCGATACTCATACTAAATATGCACTCCCTGTACTGTACTGTAAGTCACTTTGGATGAAAGCATCCGCCAACTGGCATATTTAAGCAATAAGGCCCGAGGAGGTTTGTGTGTGTGTGTGTGTGTGTGTGTGTGTGTGTGTGTGTGTGTATATATATATATATATAATATGAACTGTTCTTACGCACGATGCAACGCGGGGTACCTGGACACAGAAGTCGAGTAATCATGGATGTAGCTGTAAACTACTTCCTCTTGTCATATCAATCAGTTGACAGGCTACAACACCAGCCAGGAACAATGACCAAATCCCCCCACGGGTGGAGTACTACAGTATTACAGTATCCCCCACGGTGGAGTACTACAGTATTACAGTATCACCCACGGGTGGAGTACTACAGTATTACAGTATCACCCACGGGTGGAGTACTACAGTATTACAGTATCACCCACGGTGGAGTACTACAGTATTACAGTATCACCCACGGTGGAGTACTACAGTATTACAGGATCCCCCCACGGTGGAGTACTACAGTATTACAGTATCCCCCACGGTGGAGTACTACAGTATTACAGGATCCCCCACGGTGGAGTACTACAGTATTACAGTATCACCCACGGTGGAGTACTACAGTATTACAGTATCACCCACGGTGGAGTACTACAGTATTACAGGATCCCCCCACGGTGGAGTACTACAGTATTACAGTATCCCCCACGGTGGAGTACTACAGTATTACAGTATCACCCACGGTGGAGTACTACAGTATTACAGGATCCCCCCACGGTGGAGTACTACAGTATTACAGGATCCCCCCACGGTGGAGTACTACAGTATTACAGTATCCCCCCATAGTGGAGTACTACAGTATTACAGTATCCCCCCACGGGTGGAGTACTACAGTATTACAGTATCCCCCCACGGGTGGAGTACTACAGTATTACAGTATCCCCCCATAGTGGAGTACTACAGTATTACAGTATCCCCCCACGGGTGGAGTACTACAGTATTACAGTATCCCCCCACGGGTGGAGTACTACAGTATTACAGGATCCCCCACGGTAGAGTACTACAGTATTACAGTATTCCCCCACGGGTGGAGTACTACAGTATTACAGTATCCCCCCACGGGTGGAGTACTACAGTATTACAGGATCCCCCTACGGGTGGAGTACTACAGTATTACAGGATCCCCCTACGGTGGAGTACTACAGTATTACAGTATCCCCCCATAGTGGAGTACTACAGTATTACAGTATCCCCCCACGGGTGGAGTACTACAGTATTACAGTATCCCCCCACGGGTGGAGTACTACAGTATTACAGTATCCCCCCATAGTGGAGTACTACAGTATTACAGTATCCCCCCACGGGTGGAGTACTACAGTATTACAGTATCCCCCCACGGGTGGAGTACTACAGTATTACAGGATCCCCCACGGTAGAGTACTACAGTATTACAGTATTCCCCCACGGGTGGAGTACTACAGTATTACAGTATCCCCCCACGGGTGGAGTACTACAGTATTACAGGATCCCCCTACGGGTGGAGTACTACAGTATTACAGGATCCCCCCACGGGTGGAGTACTACAGTATTACAGGATCCCCCCACGGGTGGAGTACTACAGTATTACAGGATCCCCCTACGGGTGGAGTACTACAGTATTACAGTATCCCCCCACGGGTGGAGTACTACAGTATTACAGTATCCCCCCACGGGTGGAGTACTACAGTCTTACAGTATCCCCCCACGGGTGGAGTACTACAGTATTACAGTATCCCCCACGGTGGAGTACTACAGTATTACAGTATCCCCCCACGGGTGGAGTACTACAGTATTACAGGATCCCCCCACGGGTGGAGTACTACAGTATTACAGGATCCCCCCACGGTGGAGTACTACAGTATTACAGGATCCCCCACGGGTTGAGTACTACAGTATTACAGGATCCCCCCACGGTGGAGTACTACAGTATTACAGCACTTCTTTATTTCCTTTAATTTGAAATGGGGACCAACTGTGGCTGGTTGAAGTGTAATGAAAGCCTTATAATCTCCCTAACGGTGCAGATAGAAATGTCATGAATAGAGCTGACATGATTCCTTGTCCTACATGTCAGAGGCATGATTGTTCTACGTAGGCTACTAGGTATCTCTATCCCTGCTGAACACGGCCCTGGTTGCGTATGCAGGTCATGGAGAGTTCACGTCAGGAGCGATGGATATTCCGAGGTCATACAGGCTGTTTGTCGAGGTTGTGATGATGAGCTGCCTGCCTCAGTAGGAATTAATGGAGGGAATCTCGCCCGAGTCCCCTTCCTTCCCAAATTGTGTGTGTAAGTGACAGAGATGTGGTTGTTTATTTCCAAGGTGGTTGTTTTTATTACAGTCCTATGGTTCAATAATACCATGAAGTTGCATAGGCCTACTGAGCAATATGGTGATTGTATAGAAGAGCAGAACATACACTACCTTTCAAAAGTTTGGGGTCACTTAAATGTCGTTGTTTTCCATGAAAACATACATGAAATGAGTTTTGAATAGGAAATATAGCAAAATGAATAGGAAATGTAGTCATTGACAAGGTTAGAAATAATGATTTATGAAATAATAATTGTGTCCTTCAAACTTTGCTTTCGTCAAAGAATCCTCAATTTGCAGCAATTACAGCCTTGCAGACCTTTGGCATTCTAGTTGTCAATTTGTTGAGGTAATCTGAAGAGATTTCACCCCATGCTTCCTGAAGCACCTCCCACAAGTTGGATTGGCTTGATGGGCACTTCTTACGTACCATACGGTCAAGCTGCTCCCACAACAGCTCAATAGGGTTGAGATCCGGTGACTGTGCTGGCCGCTCCATTATAGACAGAATACCAGCTGACTGCTTCTTCCCTAAATAGTTATTGCATAGTTTGGAGCTGTGCTTTCGGTCATTGTACTGTTGAAGGAGGAAATTGGCTCCAATCAAGCGCCGTCCACAGGGTATGGCATGGCGTCGCAAAATTGAGTGATAGCCTTCCTTCTTCAAGATCCCTTTTACCCTGTACAAATCTCCCACTTTAGCACCCCCAGACCATCACTTTGCCTCCACCATTCTTGACAGATGGCATCAAGCACTCCTCCAGCATCTTTTCATTTGGTCTGCGTCTCACAAATGTTCTTCTTTGTGATCCGAACACCTCAAACTTCGATTCGTCTGTCCATAACCCTTTTTTCCAATCTTCCTCTGTCCAGTGTCTGTGTTCTTTTGCCCATCTTAATCTTTTAGTTTTATTGGCCAGTCTGAGATATGGCTTTTTCTTTGCAACTCTGCCTAGAAGGTCAGCGTCCCGGAGTCGCCTCTTCACTGTTGACGTTGAGACTGGTGTTTTGCGGGTACTATTTAATGAAGCTGCCAGTTGAGGACCTGTGAGGCGTCTCTTTCTCAAACTAGACACTCTAATGTATTTGTCCTCTTGCTCAGTTGTGCACCGGGGCCTCCAACTCCTCTTTCTATTCTGGTTAGTGCCAGTTTGCGCTGTTCTGTGAAGGGAGTAGTACACAGCGTTGGACGAGATCTTCAGTTTCTTGGCAATTTCTCGCATGGAATAGCCTTCATTTCTCAGAACAAGAATAGACTGACGAGTTTCAGAAGAAAGTTCTTAGTTTCTGGCCATTTTGAGCCTGTAATCGAACCCACAATTGCTGATGTTCCAGATACTCAACTAGTCTCAAGAAGGTTTTATTGCTTCTTTAATCAGCACAACAATTTTCGGCTGTGCCAACATAATTGCAAAAGGGTTTTCTATTGATCAATTAGCCTTTTTTAAATGATAAACTTGGATTAGCAAACACAACGTGCCATTGGAACACAGGGATGATGGTTGCTGATAATGAGCCTCTGTACGCCTATGTAGATATTCCATTAAGAATCAGCTGTTTCCAGCTACAATAGCCATTTACAACATTAACAATGTCTGCACTGTATTTCTGAGAAATTTTAATGGACTTTTTTACAATTTATTTTTTGAATGTTTTGCAAATTGATTGAAAATGAAATATAGAAATATTTCATTTACATAAGAATTCACACCCCTGAGACAATACTTTGTAGAAGCACCTTTGGCAGCGATTACAGCTGTGAGTCTCTCTGGGTAAGTCTCTCTAAGTGCTTTCTACACCTGGATTGTGCAAATTGGTTGTTGATTATTGCTAGACAAACATTTTCAGGTCTTGCCATACATTTTTAAGTAGATCTAAGTCAAAACTGTAACACGTCCACTCAGGAATATTCACTGTCTTCTTGGTAAGCAACTCCAGTGTAGATTTGGCCTAGTGTTTTAGGTTATTGTCCTGCTGAAAGGTGAATCCCATAACATGATGCAGCCACCACTATGCTTGAAAATATGGAGAGTGGTATTCAGTAATGTGTTGTATTGGATTTGCCCCAAACATTACACCTTGCATTCAGGACAAAAAGTTAAATGCCACATTTTCTTATCTTTTGTATTATTTTTCTCTCTATTTTTTGCTTTTATTTCTTTCACAATTCCGGTGGGGCAGAAGTTTACTAACACTAAGTTGACTGTGCCTTTTTTAAACAGCTTGGAAAATGCCAAAAAATGTCATGGCTTTAGAAGCTTCTGATAGGCTAAATGACATAATTTGAGTCAATTGGAGCTATACCTGTGGATGTATTTCAAGGCCAACCTTCAAACTCAGTGCCTCTTTGCTTGACATCATGGGAAAATCAAAAGAAATCAGCCAAGACCTCAGAAAAAAAATGGTAGACCTCCACAAGTCTGGTTCATCCTTGGGAGCAATTGCCAAACGCCTGAAGGTACCACGTTCATCTGTACAAACAATAGTACGCAAGTATAAACACCATGGGACCACGCAGCTGTCATACTGCTCAGGAAGGAGACGCGTTCTGTCTCCTAGAGATGAACGTACTTTGGTGCGAAAAGTGCAAATCAATCGCAGAACAACAGCAAAGGACCTTGTGAAGATGCTGGAGGAAACAGGTACAAAAGTATCTATTTCCACAGTAAAACTAGTCTTGTATCGACATAACCTGAAAGGCCGCTCAGCAAGGAAGAAGCCACTGCTCCAAAACCGCCATAACAAAGCCAGACTACGGTTTGCAACTGCACATGTGGACAAAGATCATAATTTTTTGAGAAATGTCCTCTGGTCTGATGAAACAAAAATAGAACTGTTAGGCCATAATGACCATCGTTATGTTTGGAGGAAAAAGGGCTTGTTTGCAAGCCGAAGAACACCATCCCAACCGTGAAGCACTGGGGTGGCAGCATTATGCTGTGGGGGTGCTTTGCTGCAGGAGGGACTGGTGCACTTCACAAAATAGATGGCATCATGAGGAAGGAAATGTATGTGGATATATTGAAGCAACATATCAAGACATCAGTCAGGAAGTTAAAGCTTGGTCGCAAAGGGGTCTTCCAAATGGACAATGACCCCAAGCATACTTCCAAAGTTGTGGCAAAATGGCTTAAGGACAACAAAGTCAAGGTATTGGAGTGGCCATCACAAAGCCCTGACCTCAATCCTATAGAACATTTATGGGCAGAACTGAAAAAGCGTGTGCGAGCAAGGAGGCCTACAAACCTCACTCAGTTACATCAGCTCTGTCAGGAGGAATGGGCCAAAATTCACCCAACTTTTGGTGGGAAGCTTGTGGAAGTTTACCCAAAACGTTTGACCCAAGTTAAACAATTTAAAGGCAATGCTACCAAATACTAATTGAGTGTATGTAAACGTCTGACCCACTGGGAATGTGATGAAAGAAATTAAAGCTGAAATAAATAATTCTCTCTACTATTATTCTGACATTTCACATTCTGAAAGTAAAGTGATGATCCTAACTGACCTAAGACAGGGAAGTTTTACTAGTATTAAATGTCAGGAATTGTGAAAAACTGAGTTTAAATGTATTTGGCTAAGGTGTATGTAAACTTCCGACTTCAACTGTATATATATGTATGTGTGTGTGTATGTGTCTCCAATCAAGTTGTAGAAACATCTCAAGGATGATCAATAGAAACAGGATGCACCTGAGATAAATGTCGAGTCTCAGAGCAAAGGGTCTGAATACTGATGTAAAGAAGGTATTTCTGTTTTTATTTTTAATAAATGTGCCAAAAAAATTCTAAACCTGTTTTTGCTTTGTCATTATGGGGTATTGTGTGTAGATTGAGAATTTGTATTTATTAATCCATTTTAGGCTGTAACGTAACAAAGTGGAAAAGTCTGAATGCTTTCTGAATGCACTGTAGGTAGAGATGGTGTCTAGGTAACAGGATACAGTGAGGGGAAAAAAGTATTTGATCCCCTGCTGATTTTGTACGTTTGCCCACTGACAAAGACATGATCAGTGTATAATTTTAATGGTAGGTTTATTTGAACAGTGAGAGACAGAATAACAACAAAAAAATCTAGAAAAACTCATGTCAAAAATGTTATAAATTGATTTGCATTTTAATGAGGGAAATAAGTATTTGACCCCTCTGCAAAACATGACTTAGTACTTGGTGGCAAAACCCTTGTTGGCAATCACAGAGGTCTGACGTTTCTTGTAGTTGGCCACCAGGTTTGCACACATCTCAGGAGGGATTTTGTCCCACTCCTCTTTGCAGATCTTCTCCAAGTCATTAAGGTTTCGAGGCTAACGTTTGGCAACTCGAACCTTCAGCTCCCTCCACAGATTTTCTATGGGATTAAGGTCTGGAGACCTTAATGTGCTTCTTCTTGAGGCACTCCTTTGTTGCCTTGGCCGTGTGATTTGAGTCATTATCATGCTGGAATACCCATCCATGACCCATTTTCAATGCCCTTGCTGAGGGAAGGAGGTTCTCACCCAAGATTTGACGGTATATGTCCCCGTCCATCGTCCCTTTGATGCGGTGAAGTTGTCCTGTCCCCTTAGCAGAAAAACACCCCCAAAGCATGTTTCCACCTCCATGTTTGACGGTGGGGATGGTGTTCTTGGGGTCATAGGCAGCATTCCTCCTCCTCCAAACACGGCGAGTTGAGTTGATGCCAAAGAGCTCGATTTTGGTCTCATCTGACCACCACTTTCACCCAGTTCTCCTCTGAATCATTCAGATGTTCATTGGCAAACTTCAGACGGGCCTGTATATGTGCTTTCTTGAGCAGGGGGACCTTGCGGGCGCTGCAGGATTTCAGTCCTTCACGGCGTAGTGTGTTACCAATTGTTTTCTTGGTGACTATGGTCCCAGCTGCCTTGATCATTGACAAGATCCTCCCGTGTAGTTCTAGGCTGATTCCTCACCGTTCTCATGATCATTACAACTCCACGAGGTGAGATCTTGCATGGAGCCCCAGGCCGAGGGAAATTGACAGTTCTTTTGTGTTTCTTCCATTTGCGAATAATCGCACCAACTGTTGTCACCTTCTCACCAAGCTGCTTGGCGATGGTCTTGTAGCCCATTCCAGCCTTGTGTAGGTCTACAATCTTGTCCCTGACATCCTTGGAGAGCTCTTTGGTCTTGGCCATGGTGGAGAGTTTGGAATCGGATTGATTGATTGCTTCTGTGGACAGGTGTCTTTTATACAGGTAACAAGCTGAGATTAGGAGCACTCCCTTTAAGAGTGTGCTCCTAATCTCAGCTCGTTACCTGTATAAAAGACACCTGGGAGCCAGAAATCTTTCTGATTGAGAGGGGGTCAAATACTTATTTCCCTCATTAAAATGCAAATCAATTTATAACATTTTTGATATGCGTTTTTCTGGATTTTTTTGTTGTTATTCTGTCTCTCACTGTTCAAATAAACCTACCATTCAAATTATAGACTGATCATTTCTTTGTCAGTGGGAAAAGGTACAAAATCAGCAGGGGATCAAATACTTTTTTCCCTCACTGTAGATATTAAACAGTAGCAGCAGCGTATGTGATTAGTCGAAAGGGTCAATGCAGATAGTCCGGGTAGCTATTGGTTAACTATTTAGCAATCTTATGGCTTCGGGGTAGGAACTATTCAGGGTCCTGTTGGTTCCAGACTGCTTGCCGTGCGGTAGAGAACAGTATGACTTGGGTGGCTGGAGTCTTTGACCATTTTTAGGGCCTGCCTCTGACACCCCCAGGTATAGAGGTCCTGGACCCTTTGCAGAGAGAGAGAGAGAGAGAGAGAGATGCATAGCCATAATATAACATTTGAAATGTATTTTCTTTTGAAACTGTTGTGAGTTTACTGTTTTTATTTCACATTTGTTTATCTATTTCACTTGCACATGGCAATGTAAACATATGTTTCCCATGCCAATAAAGCCCATTGAATTGAGATCCTGTCTAACTGTAGTGTAAAGCTTTCTTAACTCCTATTTCAGATGATCACAGCCCCTTTCAGATGTAATGGATAAAGAAGGGCAATCTTTTACATACACTACCAGTTTGGACACACCTACTCATTCAAGGGTTTTTCTTTATTTTTACATTTTTTTTTACATTGTAGAATAATAGTGAAGACATCAACACTTTGAAATAACACATATGGAATCATGTATTAACCCAAAAACTGTTAAACAAATCAAAATATATTTTATATTTGAGATTCTTTGACAATGACCCAACACACCTCCAGGCAGTGTAAGGGCTTTTTTACCAAGAAGGAGAGTGATGGAGTGCTGCATGAGATGACCTGGCCTCCACAATACCTCAACCCAATTGAGATGGTTTGGAATGAGGCTGACAGCAGAGTGAAGGAAAAGCATCCAACTAGTGCTCAGCATATGTGGGAGCTCCTTCAAGACTGTCGGAAAAGCATTCCAGTTGAAGCTGCTTGAGAGAATTCCAAGAGTTTGCAAAGCTGTCATCAAGGCAAAGGGTGGCTATTTGAAGAATCTCATAAAATATATTTGGATTTGTTTAACACTTTTTTTGGTTACTACATGATTCCATATGTGTTAGTTTGATGTCGTCACTATTAATATGCAATGTAGAAAATAGGAAAAATGAAGAAAACCCCTCGAATGAGTGTCCAAACTTTTGACTGGTACTGTATATTACGGTACTGTACCTCTGCTCAAGAAAACATGGAATAGATGGGTATTAGTCACATCGGCAGCACCTTACAGTAATGAAGGCTTATGATGACGTTATTTGCATCCATTAGAAAATAGTTTTTTGTTTCATAAAGCATGCCAGAATACAGATATTATTCACAGCACATCACAAACACTACATACATAGCCATCATGGTTCTCCTCACACTTTCTATGGTTCTCTCACCAGGTACGCACTGACCCCATCCCAATATGCAGTTTTGTGTTTCTCTCCCCAGCTGTGCTCTGACCACATCCCAATATGAATCACATTTACATGTTAATCATTTAGCAGATGCTCTTACCCAGAGCGACTTACAGTAGTGAGTAAAGAAATTGTCTCACTTTTTTTTGTACTGGTCCCCCGTCGGAGTCAAACCCACTACCCCTGGCATTGCAAGCGCCATGCTCTACCAACTGAGCTACATGGGACCATACAGTTTCTGTTTCTCTCCCCAGCTATGCTCTGACCCCATCCCAATATGCAGTTTCTGTTTCTCTCCCCAGCTACGCGCTGACCCCATCCCAATATGCAGTTTCTGTTTGGGAACGAAAGAGTCCAATCGGGACAAGAGGTCAGAGGAGCTTCTGTCCTGTGCAGACTGTGGGAGCAGCGGTAAGTTCGTACCCTTTTTACCCTACTGAGCCAAAGCGGGCCGAGCTGTACTGGGCTGGTTACGCATCCACCATATTTGAGTTGCCTAGAGAGCCTTGGTCTGCTTTACAAGATGCATGTGTTTGAGATCTCACTACCTGGCAGTCCGACTGCACAGAATAACTGATGTGAATCACCACATAACTATGCTACTCATAATGTCATCAAGCTTAATGATTGTTCTGCACCTTACCTTGCTCAAACTGATCCCCTCAAACACACTGGCCATATCCTAGTCGGTCTGTGTGCTAATAGTAGTACATACTATTTAGAATTGACTTTAGTAAAAATGTAACAAAATCAACACAACATCGCCGAGCCTATCTCTCACATTTTTTTAAACGTGTTTCTCCTCTCTGGGGAGGTTCCCATTGCTTGGAAGGAAGCCCCGGTGCATCCTTTATTTAAAGGAGGGGAACAAGCTGATCCTAACTGTTATAGGCCAATTTCTATCTTGCTCTGTTTATCAAAAGTGTTGGAAAAACTTGTCAATAATCAACTGACTGGCTTTCTTGATATTTATGGTATTCTCTCTGGTATGCAATCTGGTTTCCGCTCCGGTTATGGATGTGTCACTGCAACCTTAAAGGTCCTAAATGATGTCACCATTGCCCTTGATTCTAAGCAATATTGTGCTGCTATTTTTATTGACTTGGCCAAAGCTTTTGATACGGTAGACCATTCCATTCTTGTGGGCCGGCTAAGGAGTATTGGTGTCTCTGAGGGGTCTTTGGCCTGGTTTGCTAACTACCTCTCTCAAAGAGTGCAGTGTATAAAGTCAGAACATCTGCTGTCTCAGCCACTGCCTGTCACCAAGGGAGTACCCCAAGGCTCGATCCTAGGCTCCACGCTCTTCTCAATTTACATCAACAACATAGCTCAGGCAGTAGGAAGCTCTCATCCATTTAAATGCAGATGATAGTCTTATACTCAGCTTGTCCCTCCCCGTATTTTGTGTTAAATGCTCAACAGCAAAGCGTTCTTAGTGTCCAACAAGCTTTCTCTGCCGTTAACCTTGTTCTGAACACCTCCAAAACAAAGGTAATGTAGTTTGGTAAGAAGAATGCCCCTCTCCCCACCGGTGTGATTACTACCTCTGAGGGTTTAGAGCTTGAGGTAGTCACCTCATAGAAGTACTTGGGAGTACGGCTAGATGTTACACTGTCCTTCTCTCAGCACATATCCAAGCTGCAGGCTAAGGTTAAATTTAGACTTGGTTTCCTCTATCGTAATCGCTCCTCTTTCACCCCAGCTGCCAAACTAACCCTGATTCAGATGACCATCCTACCCATGCAAGATTACGGAGACGTAATTTATAGATCAGCAGGTAAGGTTGCGCTTGAGTGGCTAGATGTTCTTTACCATTCGGCCATCAGATTTGCCACCAACGCTCCTTATAGGACACATCACTGCACTCTGTACTCCTCTGTAAACTGGTCATCTCTGTATACCCATCGCAAGACCCACTGGTTGATGCTTATTTATAAAACCCTCTTAGGCCTCACTCCCCCCTATCTGAGATACCTACTGCAGCCCTCATCCTCCACATACAACACCCGTTCTGCCAGTCACATTCTGTTAAAGGTCCCCAAAGCACACACATCCCTGGGTCGCTCCTCTTTTCAGTTCACTGCAGCTAGCAACTGGAACGAGCTGCAAAAAACACTCAAACTGGACAGTTTTATCTCCAACGCTACATTCAAAGACTCAATCATGGACACTCTTACTGACAGTTGTGGCTGTTTCACGTGATGTATTGTTGTCTCTACCTTTTGGCTCTTTGTGCTGTGGTCTGTGCCTAACAATGTTTGTGCCATGTCTGTGACCCTGCTGCCGTGTCTGTGACGCTGCTGCCGTGTCTGTGACCCTGCTGCCATGTCTGTGACCCTGCTGCCTTGTCTGTGACGCTGCTGCCGTGTCTGTGACTCTGCTGCCATGTCTGTGACTCTGCTGCCATGTCTGTGACGCTGCTGCCATGTCTGTGACGCTGCTGCCGTGTCTGTGACGCTGCTGCCGTGTCTGTGACGCTGCTGCCGTGTCTGTGACGCTGCTGCCTTGTCTGTGACGCTGCTGCCGTGTCTGTGACGCTGCTGCCGTGTCTGTGACGCTGCTGCCGTGTCTGTGACGCTGCTGCCGTGTCTGTGACGCTGCTGCCGTGTCTGTGACGCTGCTGCCGTGTCTGTGACTCTGCTGCCGTGTCTGTGACGCTGCTGCCGTGTCTGTGACGCTGCTGCCGTGTCTGTGACGCTGCTGCCGTGTCTGTGACGCTGCTGCCGTGTCTGTGACGCTGCTGCCGTGTCTGTGACGCTGCTGCCGTGTCTGTGACGCTGCTGCCGTGTCTGTGACGCTGCTGCCGTGTCTGTGACGCTGCTGCCGTGTCTGTGACGCTGCTGCCGTGTCTGTGACGCTGCTGCCATGTCGTCATGCTGTGTTTGTTGTCTTAGGTCTCTCTTTATGTAGTGTTGTGGCGTCTCTCTTTATGTAGTGTTGTGGCGTCTCTCTTTATGTAGTGTTGTGGTGTCTCTCTTTATGTAGTGTTGTGGCGTCTCTCTTTATGTAGTGTTGTGGCGTCTCTCTTTATGTAGTGTTGTGGTGTCTCTTTATGTAGTGTTGTGGTGTCTCTCTTTATGTAGTGTTGTGGTATCTCTGTATGTAGTGTTGTGGTGTCTCTTTATGTAGTGTTGTGGCGTCTCTCTTTATGTAGTGTTGTGGCGTCTCTCTTTATGTAGTGTTGTGGCGTCTCTTATGTAGTGTTGTGGCGTCTCTTATGTAGTGTTGTGGCGTCCCTTATGTAGTGTTGTGGCGTCTCTCTTTATGTAGTGTTGTGGCGTCTCTCTTTATGTAGTGTTGTGGCGTCTCTCTTTATGTAGTGTTGTGGCGTCTCTCTTTATGTAGTGTTGTGGTGTCTCTCTTTATGTAGTGTTGTGGTGTCTCTCTTTATGTAGTGTTGTGGTGTCTCTCTTTGTGTAGTGTTGTGGTGTCTCTCTTTATGTAGTGTAGTGGTGTCTCTCTTTATGTAGTGTTGTGGCGTCTCTCTTTATGTAGTGTTGTGGCGTCTCTCTTTATGTAGTGTTGTGGTGTCTCTCTTTATGTAGTGTTGTGGTGTCTCTTATGTAGTGTTGTGGTGTCTCTCTTTATGTAGTGTTGTGGTCTCTCTCTTTATGTAGTGTTGTGGCGTCTCTTTATGTAGTGTTGTGGCGTCTCTTTATGTAGTGTTGTGGTGTCTCTTTATGTAGTGTTGTGGCATCTCTCTTTATGTAGTGTTGTGGCGTCTCTCTTTATGTAGTGTTGTGGCGTCTCTCTTTATGTAGTGTTGTGGCGTCTCTCTTTATGTAGTGTTGTGGCGTCTCTCTTTATGTAGTGTTGTGGCGTCTCTCTTTATGTAGTGTTGTGGCGTCTCTCTTTATGTAGTGTTGTGGCGTCTCTCTATGTAGTGTTGTGGCGTCTCTCTTTATGTAGTGTTGTGGCGTCTCTCTTTATGTAGTGTTGTTGGCGTCTCTCTTTATGTAGTGTTGTTGGCGTCTCTCTTTATGTAGTGTTGTGGCGTCTCTCTTTATGTAGTGTTGTGGCGTCTCTCTTTATGTAGTGTTGTGGCGTCTCTCTTTATGTAGTGTTGTGGCGTCTCTCTTTATGTAGTGTTGTGGCGTCTCTCTTTATGTAGTGTTGTGGCGTCTCTCTTTATGTAGTGTTGTTGGCGTCTCTCTTTATGTAGTGTTGTTGGCGTCTCTCTTTATGTAGTGTTGTGGCGTCTCTCTTTATGTAGTGTTGTTGGTGTCTCTCTTTATGTAGTGTTGTGGTGTCTCTCTTTATGTAGTGTTGTGGCTTCTCTCTTTATGTAGTGTTGTGGTGTCTCTCTTTATGTAGTGTTGTGGCGTCTCTCTTTATGTAGTGTTGTGGTGTCTCTCTTTATGTAGTGTTGTGGCGTCTCTCTTTATGTAGTGTTGTGGCGTCTCTCTTTATGTAGTGTTGTGGCGTCTCTTATGAAGTGTTGTGGCGTCTCTCTTTATGTAGTGTTGTGGTGTCTCTCTTTATGTAGTGTTGTGGTGTCTCTCTTTATGTAGTGTTGTGGTGTCTCTCTTTATGTAGTGTTGTGGTGTCTCTCTTTATGTAGTGTTGTGGTGTCTCTCTTTATGTAGTGTTGTGGCGTCTCTCTTTATGTAGTGTTGTGGCGTCTCTCTTTATGTAGTGTTGTGGCGTCTCTCTTTATGTAGTGTTGTGGCGTCTCTCTTTATGTAGTGTTGTGGCGTCTCTCTTTATGTAGTGTTGTGGCGTCTCTCTTTATGTAGTGTTGTGGCGTCTCTCTTTATGTAGTGTTGTGGCGTCTCTCTTATGTAGTGTTGTGGCGTCTCTCTTATGTAGTGTTGTGGCGTCTCTTATGTAGTGTTGTGGCGTCTCTTATGTAGTGTTGTGGCGTCTCTATGTAGTGTTGTGGTGTCTCTCTTTATGTAGTGTTGTGGTGTCTCTCTTTATGTAGTGTTGTGGTGTCTCTCTTTATGTAGTGTTGTGGCGTCTCTCTTATGTAGTGTTGTGGCGTCTCTCTTATGTAGTGTTGTGGCGTCTCTTATGTAGTGTTGTGGCGTCTCTTATGTAGTGTTGTGGCGTCTCTATGTAGTGTTTTGGTGTCTCTCTTTATGTAGTGTTGTGGTGTCTCTCTTTATGTAGTGTTGTGGTGTCTCTCTTTATGTAGTGTTGTGGCTTCTCTCTTTATGTAGTGTTGTGGCGTCTCTCTTTATGTAGTGTTGTGGCGTCTCTCTTTATGTAGTGTTGTGGCGTCTCTCTTTATGTAGTGTTGTGGCGTCTCTCTTGTCATGATGTGTGTTTTTGTCCTACATTTAAATGATTTAACCCAGCCCCTGTCCCTGCAGGTGCCTTTTGCCTCTTGGTAGGCCATCCATTGTAAATAAGAATTTGTTCTTAACTGACTTGCCTGGTTAAATAACAATTATTAAAAATAAACACACTAGGCTCCTCTTACTGAGAATGTGTTATCTAATGAGCAATTGCGTTGTTTCCTGCCATTCATTCATTTTGGTACAGTGTGACCCCCTTATTTCACTATCAGTTGTTGTCAAACACACGTGGGTCTGAAAAGACGATTTTCTTCCTCAATAGCATGCATGAAAGGTTAAAATGAGTATGGCATCCTGGCATTTATCGCATACTGAATTAAAACATTTACGCATACTATAAAACATTATATTTTGGCATACCCAATCAGCCTATTATTTAGAGCAAAAGTACAGGTGTCTGGACGCAGTCACTGTCTGAATCCCAAATGGCACCCTATTCCCTACTTAGTGCCCTGTGGGCCCTGTTCAACAGTAGTGCACTATATAGGGAATAGGGTTCCTCATTTGGGATGAAGCCAAAGAATGACAGGGGGAGGCCCTCAGGAGCTCAAACCTCCCACAAAACAATGTAGCCTGACTGAGCCAGGTGTCGCCTGACTGAGCCAGGGTGTATGTAGCTCGTGGTAGCAGAGGTGGTATCAAGGTCAATCTGCAATTTGTGAGTCTGTGGTTTAAACAGTGAGAGGGGTATACCATGAGATGTTAGCAACTGTAGTGCTGTTGGGACCGATGCCATATTCCACTTGCAGCATGATGTTCTCCTGCTTTAGGCTAAACCCCTCTTCTTTAAGAACTTATTAGAGGAACATTGTTGAAATTGGATAGTTGAAGGGATCAAAATTGCTACCAACCCCATGATGGACTGAGGAAGGAAGAGGAAGATTCTACTTAAGTGCCCATTTAGAATTTTGAAATCACTCAAGTCGTTGAGAGAACAGAGCTTGGAGCTCTCAGAATTCGGAATGTACCAGCATTCTGAGAACACGCCAGGCAGCGATTAGAGGGAAAGCGGATCAATGGTTATCCATTTTCCACCGCTGTAGATTAGTGCCATTTTCATTTACTGTTCTTTTGTTCCAGACAGAAGGAGCCATTTTGCTTTGGAAACAATTGTTTAAGGAACTGTTCTCCCAGTGACATTTATATAGCTCAAATTTGACTAAGTAGGGTTGAGGTGGTTTTCATTAACCGTTCTGTAGTGTACACACACATTGTGCTCTGGGTGTAAAAACAGCTGTTTTACAGCCATGAGAGGGAGAAGGGTGAGGGAGAAGTCACGCTTTTAAATGACTTTCATGGATGGGCCCCCATTAGACGGAGTGCCGCTACTGTTTCTGCCTCATTAAGATCAAATTATCTTTAATTAGCTGCTCAGATGTTTGATCGTACTGTTTCTTAGACACCACTGATGGAAGAAAGAGAGGTCCCATGCGCATGCGCATCCCAAACACACACGAGCACAAATGCTGCTCAACATTGTTGATGATGCAATATGTTAATATTTAAAGTGGAATTGACAGTGTTTTTTTTAGCAACATGAAATCTTATTAAAATCTGTTCATGTACACCCCCATTTTCCGACAGCCGAGCAGATAGATATGGTCATTTTCAAGTTTTCATACTTTCATAGGGTGGGAAAGCGTTTGGACAATTTAATAGACACTGCAGTAAATAAAACAGAATAAAGATGTGTCAGTCTTGTCCAGGCCCAGACTACACAGACCGGTGCGCCATAGCCAATCAGAGCTACAGTAGGCCTATATGCAATTAAGCCATTTGCCACACGGGCCTGCCATCATTCACTTTGAACTGGACTGTGTGTTTACAGGCCGTAGCAACAGTGCGACGTTAGATCATTTAGAAAGGATTCTCCAAAAGCCACAAAATACACCTTTTTTTTTTTTTATGGATTTCTTCAAATATGTAAATACCTCTTACATTTGGGAACTTTTCAGTCCTATTGATCTAACAACCATGAACAGCTGGGCTATCTCTCCCTCAGTTTCCTATAAGATCAACAACCAATGTTAGCCTGAGCGAGATTAACTATAATCTATTGAGGGAACAGTAGATAAACCCTCAAACTTTTTTTCAGCTTTAGTTAGCTGTCAAAATTGCACTGATAAATGATGGAATAGTGGCCCACGTTTTGGGAACTGAATGGGAACTTGCCCGCCCGCCAATTCGATCGATGACAAATACATTTTTTTATAGAAAACTAAGAGCTATTCTAACTGTGGATAAGTTGTTCAAGTTCAGCATGGCTAGCTATCAAAGTGACTCACATTTCTTGCTAGCTAACCGAATGACACTTGCATCTCTAGCGGTAGCCACAGAAAAAAATATATGGGGGGGGGGGGGGGAGTTATCCACTCACCCACTCGTATGTCCAATGACATGACATCCTTCCAGCAGCCAGTTAGCTAGGCTCCGGGCTTTGTTTGCTAAATAAATAGTTACACGAATAGATAAACGAGCCTATTAGCCACGTTATGACTGACTTGTGATCAATGTTCCCTCTAAAAGAAATATCAGCCCGCGCAGAAAAGCACGAGATTGAACTTCACTCAACTTTGTAGAGTTTTCCCCCTTAGTTAACACTATCAAGACTTAGTATGCAAAACTAACTATGCAAGCAATTTTTGTTGTAGGCAGAACGCATTGGAGTAGGATTCTATTGCATTAACAGACACTACTCAGCCCGTACTCTACACAGACCGGTGCGGCATAACCCAATCAGAGCTGCAGTAGGCCTATATACAAATAGACCATTGCTATATATGGAGCTGTGCCATTCACTGAACTGGACTGTGTTTACAGCATGAGCAGTCATGAGTAGATGCTCTTGTTTTAAGATCAAAGTGAGAGCTGCATGTAGCCACGTGCACATTTGTACATATCCTTTGCCAGTTAGTGAGTTATATATCATTTGTAGTCAGCAATGGGTGAGTGATTTGCTTCCTACAAGAGAACAAAACGTGTGCATTTCTAGACATTTTTCGGATACCTCCTGCGCTCGGATACCACCTCGACCTGCGTTTCGGCCTGTTATTTCCGAAGTTTTATTTTTTTCGTAAGTGTTTGTGTCAAAACCTGCTGGTTTGGACTGAATGTTTACCAACTAGCCAGCTAGCTAGCTAGGTTGCAATGGAGCCCGCTTCACCTGGAATAGCTAACAAACATTTCCAGCGCTGTAGAAGCTGCGTTTATTACGCTCTTGCCTGGGACAATATTGACAATCCGTAGTTCCAATGCAGCAATTGTTTGCTTGCGGAGGATTACAGGAATGAGGTAGCTATCCTTAGCAAGCAATTTTCAATTCTGCGCGAACTTATGGGGAAAACGCAAATTGGAACTTTCTTGTTCTCAACTCCTGTGGCTGGACGCCGCTGGGCTTGATGGATGTATCCCCGCCTTGTCATCTGTCCCTATCCGAATGGCCTATGCTACCTGGAACTTGCCTGCCAAGGAAGTCGTCTCCATCTGCTTCTCCTCATCTTGTAGTTGAGTAGACAGAGAACAGCAAGAGGATTGTTCCAATCAGCGCTGATCCCATGTCATAAATCGTGGCAACAGAAGGCAGTGGCATGCTGCTAAAAGGACTAGTGTCTGCGAGAGGTCAGGAGCAGATCAACATGAAGAATAGCTTCGCCGCCCTTGTGCCTGATCTACCTGCGTCTTCATTGCTGGGACTGCCTGTCTGCGACAGCTGTGCTGACTCCAACTACGCTGACTCCAACAGCGGCTTTGTCGTCGAGTTCGGCTCCTTTCCCTCTCTCTGGATCTGACTGGGCTCTGCCTGCTGTGGGAGGTCTGGACCTATCGCCGGAAGCTGCGGGCGTGTACGCGATCTTGCTTCTCGTGGGCCCGTGAAAGGTTCCACAAATTGTGTGAGGGGTAGGAATGGGTGGAATTCTCCATCGCCTTCTCCGGCCGTTGTATTGTTCAATGGTAAGAAATGCTATCCAGGAGCACGAGTACAGGACATCAACAAGCTTCTCCCAAACATTTTAAACCTGCATCAGGAAATGTAGTCTATCATAGTTCATGTGAGATTCAATGAAGGGCAGCTCAGAACAGCTGAAGATGGATTTTAAAGAACTGATTGGGTCTCTGCTTGACACAAACAAATGCCCCATAATATCTGGCCCTCTGCCCTCCCTAAATCGTGGTATTGAACGTTTCAGCAGACTTTTAGCCCTCCATGACTGGCTACGTGACTATTGCAGCTCTGTGGGTGTAACATTTATTGAATATTTGTATACCTTCTGGAAACAAAGTTCGTATTATAAGGAGGATGGGATCCACCCAAATCATTTGGGTTCCTGGATCCTTTCACAGCATTGTAAGGCTGTGCTGAGACAATGGCTTATCAATGACCCAAGCCCAGCTCAGTTAAGCCCTACCATTGTGTCGCTGAGTTGTCATAATGCTTTAGCAAATATACATTATCCCAGAGGCTTTGGTAGACACAATGTAAGTAACCCAATTTATGTCCCTCTAACTGCCCTGAATGCCTCTACTGATCCTACAGCTATTGTATGCAGTAATCATGTGCCTATGAACCAGAGTTAAACTGTTAGCACTGAGGCAGTGTGCCCTAGTAGGAAGTCTACTGTGTGCAGCTCACCCTGCACTAACATAAATAATATGAGCATGTCTACTTCTGCTATGCTTCCCAGTAAAGCAATGAAAACAATCAAGCATCTCAGAAAAATGCTAAAAATAGCCCACATTAACATGTGTAGCTTAAGAAACAAGTTTCAATAATTTGCTAGTAACAATGACATTCATATTCTTACATATCTCTGAAACTCACTTAGATAATACCTTTGATACAGTGGTAGCAATACATGGTTATAACATCTAAAGAAAAGACAGAAATGCCAATGGTGGAGGTGTTGCTGTTTTTATATTCAGAAACACATTCCTGTAAAGCTTAGAGAGGATCTCATGTTAAATACTGTTGAAGTAATATGGCTACATCTTCCTTACCTAAAGCCCATTATTGTGGGAAGCTGCTATAGACCACCAAGTGCTAACAGTCAGTATCTGGATAACGTGCGAAATGCATGTGATATCAACAGAGGTATATTTTCTGGGTGGTTTAAATATTGACTGGCTTTCATCAAGCTGCCCACTCAAGAAAATGCTTAAACCTGTAACTAGTGCCTGCAACCTGGTTCAGGTTAACAGTCAACCTACCAGGGCAGTTACAAACAGCACAGGAATGAAATCATCCACATGTATTGATCACGGCTTTACTAATGCTGCAGAAATGTGCTTTAAAGCAGTATCCAAATCCATCAGATGTAGTGATCACAATATAGTAGCCATATCTAGGAAAACCTAAGTTCCAAAGGCTGGGCCTAATATAGTGTATAAGAGGTCATTACAAGCAGTTTTGTCGCGTTCCTATGTTGTTGATGTAAATAATATGTTTGTCTGTGGTGTGTAATGAGGAGCGACCAGATGCTGCACTTGACATATTTATCAAATGGCTTATTCCATTTACTAATAAGCATGCACCCATTAAGAACATGACTGTAAAAGCTGTTAAATCCTCGTGGATTGATGAGGAATTGAAAAATGGTATGGTTTAGAGGGATGAGGCAAAAGGAATGGCAAATAAGTCTGGCTGCACAACCGATTGGCAAACATACTGAAAAATTTAGAAATCATGTGACTAAACTTAATAAAAAGAAGAAGAATCTATACTATGAAACAAAGATAAATGATATGAAGAATGATAGTAAAAAGCTTTGGAGCACCTTTAATGACATTTTGGGCAAAAAGGCAAACTCAGCTCCATCATTCATTCAATCAGATGGCTCATTCATCACAAAACCCACTGATATTGCCAATT
>NC_140012.1:42070657-42173782 GCF_964263955.1 Coregonus lavaretus
ATTTCAAATCAAACCAACCAGCCCTTAACCAACAATGCAGTTCAATAAATACATGTACAGTGGGGAAAAAAAGTATTTAGTCAGCCACCAATTGTGCAAGTTCTCCCACTTAAAAAGATGAGAGAGGCCTGTAATTTTCATCATAGGTACACGTCAACTATGACAGACAAAATGAGGAAAAAAAATCCAGAAAATCACATTGTAGGATTTTTTATGAATTTATTTGCAAATTATGGTGGAAAATAAGTATTTGGTCAATAACAAAAATTTCTCAATACTTTGTTATATACCCTTTGTTGGCAATGACACAGGTCAAACGTTTTCTGTAAGTCTTCACAAGGTTTTCACACACTGTTGCTGGTATTTTGGCCCATTCCTCCATGCAGATCTCCTCTAGAGCAGTGATGTTTTGGGGCTGTCGCTGGGCAACACAGACTTTCAACTCCCTCCAAAGATTTTCTATGGGGTTGAGATCTGGAGACTGGCTAGGCCACTCCAGGACCTTGAAATGCTTCTTACGAAGCCACTCCTTCGTTGCCCGGGCGGTGTGTTTGGGATCATTGTCATGATGAAAGACCCAGCCACGTTTCATCTTCAATGCCCTTGCTGATGGAAGGCGGTTTTCACTCAAAATCTCATGATACATGGCCCCATTCATTCTTTCCTTTACACGGATCAGTCGTCCTGGTCCCTTTGCAGAAAAACAGCCCCAAAGCATGATGTTTCCACCCCCATGCTTCACAGTTGGTATGGTGTTCTTTGGATGCAACTCAGCATTCTTTGTCCTCCAAACACGACGAGTTGAGTTTTTACCAAAAAGTTCTATTTTGGTTTCATCTGACCATATGACATTCTCCCAATCCTCTTCTGGATCATCCAAATGCACTCTAG
The DNA here is from genome assembly GCF_964263955.1 of Coregonus lavaretus. NCBI lineage: Eukaryota > Metazoa > Chordata > Actinopteri > Salmoniformes > Salmonidae > Coregonus > Coregonus lavaretus. The sequence goes on from NC_140012.1 coordinate 42,071,549, forward strand.
CAAACTTCAGACGGGCCTGGACATGTACTGGCTTAAGCAGGGGGACACGTCTGGCACTGCAGGATTTGAGTCCCTGGCGGCGTAGTGTGTTACTGATGGTAGGCTTTGTTACTTTGGTCCCAGCTCTCTGCAGGTCATTCACTAGGTCCCCCCGTGTGGTTCTGGGAATTTTGCTCACCGTTCTTGTGATCATTTTGACCCCACGGGGTGAGATCTTGCGTGGAGCCCCAGATCGAGGGAGATTATCAGTGGTCTTGTATGTCTTCCATTTCCTAATAATTGCTCCCACAGTTGATTTCTTCAAACCAAGCTGCTTACCTATTGCAGATTCAGTCTTCCCAGCCTGGTGCAGGTCTACAATTTTGTTTCTGGTGTCCTTTGACAGCTCTTTGGTCTTGGCCATAGTGGAGTTTTTAGTGTGACTGTTTGAGGTTGTGGACAGGTGTCTTTTATACTGATAACAAGTTCAAACAGGTGCCATTAATACAGGTAACGAGTGGAGGACAGAGGAGCCTCTTAAAGAAGAAGTTACAGGTCTGTGAGAGCCAGAAATCTTGCTTGTTTGTAGGTGACCAAATACTTATTTTCCACCATAATTTGCAAATAAATTCATAAAAAATCCTACAATGTGATTTTCTGGATTTTCTTTCCTCAATTTGTCTGTCATAGTTGACGTGTACCTATGATGAAAATTACAGGCCTCTCTCATCTTTTTAAGTGGGAGAACTTGCACAATTGGTGACTGACTAAATACTTTTTTCCCCCACTGTAATTAGGTCTATACACAGTGTTGTAACAATGTTAAAATAGTTAAAGTACAAAAGCGAAAATAAATAAGCATAAATATGTGTTTTATTTACAATGGTGTTTGTTCTTCACTGGTTGCCCTTTTCTTGTGGCAACAGGTCACAAATCTTGCTGCTGTGATGGCACACTGTGGTATTTCACCCAGTAGATATGAGAGTTTATCAAAATGTAGATTTGTTTTCAAATTCTTCGTGGGTCTGTGTAATCTGAGGGAAATATGTGTCTCTAATATGGTCATACAGTGCCATGCAAAAGTATTCATCCCCCTTGGCGTTTTTTTCAATTTTGTTGCATTACAACCTGTAATTTAAATGGATTTTGATTTCATGTAATGGACATACACAAAATAGTCAAAATTGGTGAAGTGAAATGAGAAAAATAACTTGTTTCACAAAATTCTAAAAAATAAATAACGGAAAAGTGGTGCGTGCATACAGTGGGGAAAAAAGTATTTAGTCAGCCACCAATTGTGCAAGTTTTCCCACTTAAAAAGATGAGAGAGGCCTGTAATTTTCATCACAGTGTCAACTATGACAGACATTGAGAGAAAAAAATCCAGAAAATCACATTGTAGGATTTTTAATGAATTTATTTGCAAATTATGGTGGAAAATAAGTATTCCCAATTGGGAATCTGTGGTATGACTGAAAGATTGCTGTACACCAGCGGAACCCATCCAACTTGAAGGAGCTGGAGCAGTTTTGAAGAATGTGCAAAAATCCCAGTGGCAAGATGTGCCAAGCTTATAGAGACATACCCCCAAGAGACTTGCATCTGTAATTGCTGCAAAAGTTGGCTCTACAAAGTATTGACTTTTGGGGGGTGAATAGTTATGCACGCTCAAGTTTTTTTTTTTTTTTTTTTTTGTCTTATTTCTTGTTTGTTTCGCTATAAAAATATTTTGAATCTTCAAAGTGGTAGGCATGTTGTGTAAGTCAAATGATACAAACCCCCAAAAAATCCATTTAAATTCCAGATTGTAAGGCAACAAAATAGGAAAAATGCCAAGGGGGGTGAATACTTTCGCAAGCCACTGTGCATTTGGCAGGAGGTTAGGAAGTGCAGCTCAGTTTCCACCTCATTGTGTGGGCAGTGTGCACATAGCCTGTCTTCTCTTGAGAGCCAGGTCTGCCTTCGGCGGCCTTTCTCAATAGCAAGGCTATACTCACTGAGTCTGTACATAGTCAAAGCTTTCCTTAAGTTTGGGTCAGTCACAGTGCCACTGTGTACTCTCTGTTTGTAGGGCCAAATAGCATTCTAGTTTGCTCAGTTTTTTAGTAAATTCTTTCCAATGTGTCAATTAAAACGTATCTCTCTCTGTTTCTCTCTCTCTCTCTCTGTCTCTCTCTGTCTCGCTGTGTCTCTGTCTCGCTCTGTGTCCAGGTACCTGGGTCTGTCAGGTCTGCAGGCTCAAGGAAAATGGAAAGACATTTCTGCATAAGAAAGCCGATCAGATCAAACGTCGATATGCAAAGCCAATCGGGAGGCCCAGAAATAAGCTCAAACAAAGAATGTAAGTTTATCATCATGATCTGGTGCGGCAGGTAGCTTAGTGGTTAAGAGTGTTGTGCCAGTAACCGAAAGGTCGCTGGTTCTAATCCCTGAGCTGACTAGGTGAAAAATCTGTCTGTGCCCTTGAGCAAGGCACTTAACCCTAATTGCTCCTGTAAGTCGCTCTGCTAAATGACTAAAATGTCAAATGTAATGATCTGTTAGAGTAAATATTGTAAACCACCTTATTGCCTCAAGGAAATCCACCAGCTTTTTATCGCAATATTTTGTTGTTATTGAGTTATGACTAAGTTGTTAGTACTTATATTCTCATAAAGTTTAGCTTTGTTTCTCCGTATAGCTTTTGATTTAATGACTCTTAAAAAATGATTTTGTTTCCTTAACCCTATGTTGTTTTGTGTTCTAGGTCTGTAAGCAGTGGTGATGGCTCCATGCTAGCCCGGGGAGGAAGGGGGTCACCTGGTAGGGGTCAAAAGCTTACCGTCTATTCCACATCTTCATCTGGTCATGCAGCATCTGTGAAGGACGCCACAGACAGATTGGCTGTTGCTACAGCAGACCCCTGTTGGGCAGGTGACGCTGTCACCCCCACCACCCAATTCACCACCACCTCCTCCACCCTCTCCACCACTCCCCCCCTCACGCCCACCTCGTCCTCCTCCTCCACCCCAGCAGCTATACTCACTGTTAACAAGAAAACCAAAGGGCTTATCGATGGGCTTTCCAAATTCTTTACCCCCTCACCTGTCGGCCGCAGGTTGTCGCGAGCCGGCGAGATCTTAGACTCCTCGACCTCGAAAGGGTCACAGTCTCGTTGTCCTGCTAGGAAAAAGCCTGTCCCTCTGCCAAAACTATCGAAACTCAGTCAATCTCAGTCTGTTGTTGGCTTGGCGGCAAAGCTAACCACCACCACCCTATCTCCCTGTACACTCCCCATCTCTCCCCCACCCACGTTGCCTGGACAGGGCCCCACCACCTCCCAGGTCTTCTCCAGCTCCACCTCCGCTACCTCCCCCCAGAGCTCTTCCAGCCAGTCCAGCGTCCCGTCCCTCTCTATTCTCTCTGATCACAACCAACTTAAGGGACTCTTTGACGGACTCTCCCATATATATGCCACTCAGGGACAGTCTCGGAAAAAGGGACTGCCTAGCTATGCGCCGCCTAAGCGCAGGCACCATAAGGCGTCCAAAACGTGTCCTCTCATTCCCCATCCTTCCCAGCAGCACCTTGGAAAGAAAGAGATGATACGGAATCGGTTGATGTTGTTGTCCCATTCCTCCCCTGCCTCCTCTTCCCATCCTGGGCCCGGCCGGCCCACGGGGCGCCCGTTCAAGGTGGTCAGTCATTTCAGACGTAACCCCTTTTTAAAAAAGCACAGGACGCTAGGCAGGCTAAGATGTAGGATGACCCCTCAGAAGGGAACCCAGGAAACACCAGGAAAGGGAGACATGACAGACGAAGGAAGAGTTAAGGCAGAGCACGACCATGGTAAGAAAAGGCTTGAACGCTCCAACTGACACTACCTGCGTCTAACGCTATTTTTAATATTATTTTAAACCCAAGGCTTGTCACAAATTGCCTGGCAATTTATCAATTTTTTTATACTACTGTATGAGATAGCTAATGTTTTTTTTTAAAGAGTGAACATTCCCCATCCTCACTTTTCTTAAATAACATTTTAACAAGTTTCTACTACTAATCTTTTATTGTACCACCTACTTTTAATTAATTAATTTCTGTTTTTTTAACACGTTTTAATTTCATTATTGCATTTTGACTTGAATGGCTGCGTTATTAGTCTAGCAATGCAGCTTCTTTGTCACAGTAGTGCATGGGACATCCAACCTGGCCCAACCACTGCTCCCTCCCTCCTCTGTCCTCTGCAGTAGTGCATGGGACATCCAACCTGGCCCAACCACTGCTCCCTCCCTCCTCTGTCCTCTGCAGTAGTGCATGGGACATCCAACCTGGCCCAACCACTGCTCCCTCCCTCCTCATGTTCTCTGCAGTAGTGCATGGGACATCCAACCTGGCCCAACCACTGCTCCCTCCCTCCTCTGTCCTCTGCAGTAGTGCACCGCCTTCGCCCATAGTGACCGTCGCCGTAGTGACCGTAGTATTATTAGCACTCTTCTTCCTCCCGTTCCTCCGCCACTGCACCACCACCACAACAACAACAACAACAACAACAACAACACCAGTGGCGCTGTCACCATTCACCTTCACCTCCAACAGTCGTTAGACTGACATACAACCTAGTGATTGACATTCACCTACCATTGATGATTCACACTTGACATGATGATTACGACTATTGATCTACCCCCTCCCCATCATATGGTGCCATAGGGATGGTTTCCCGGATACAGATTTAGCCTAGTCCTAGACTAAGAAGCATGTCCAATTTAGATTCTCCATTGAGCTTTTTAGTTCAGGATTTGGCTTAATCTGTGTCTGGGGAAACCGGACCTAAAGGGCTATGGATTTGATTTGAAAGGTTTGTAAACAGTGGGACCAAGTCACTGTTATTCAAGTCACATGCAAGTCACGAGGTCCGAGTCTCAAGTCTAGTCCAAAGTAGAACCGATCGAGTCAAGTCCAAGTCGTGCATTCTAAGAGCGAGTCGAGTCTCAAGTCAAGTTTTAAAAAAGCTATACATGCAATGACTGGTTCAGCAACAAATCTTTGTCTATTTATTGAGACTATAGACAGCCCTTTTCATTATTTAGTCTACAACACATTTTGATTATGTAATTTTAAAATAGGGACCTTGTAATGGTCTTAAAGGGATACTTCGGGATTTTGGCAATGAGGCCCTTTATCTATTTCCCCAGAGGCAGATAAACTCATGGATACCATTTTTGTCTCTGTCCAGTATGAAGGAAGTTAGTGGTAGTTTCGCGAGCCAATGCTAACTAGCGTTAGCACAATGACTGGAAGTCTATGGGTATCTACTAGCATGCTCATTGCGAAAAATCCCAAAGTATCCCTTTAATTAAGGGCTTGAAATCAGCAGAAGGCAAGGCAGATTGATGTTCTCAATGTAGATTTATTTACAGATCTTGTTGATCCAATTGTGAAAGCGCAATATCGTACTAAATATACAAGTAGATTTACCAAATATATATATATATATATATATATATATATATATATATACTGGCAACAGCCCAAAAGAAATAGCCTCTGTGTCAGGTTTAACCTGTCCCATCTGAACGGACACAGGTAGAGGGCCAAGCTGTACAGCCTGGTTCCCCTTTGAGAAACCAAATGGAATCTGTCTAACAGGAGCTCAACAGATGCATATCAGCACTTGGCCCCTCCCAGGACCAAACAATTACCCAATTGGCAATTACATTTACATTTTAGTCATTTAGCAGACGCTCTTATCCAGAGCGACTTACAGTTAGTGAGTGCATACATTTTTCATACTGGCCCCACCCCCGTGGGAAACGAACCCACAACCCTGGCGTTGCAAGCGCCATGCTCTACCAACTGAGCTACAGGGTAGCAATTACACAACCAATAAACGTATTCTACAATGGAAAAGGCAATTTCCACATCCATTGTTACATTGGTGCATTCTTCTTAATCAGACTTAATGATTATTAATGATATTTCATCACCATTCATACGTGGAACAACCATTTTATCTTATTAAACGTATTGACTCCAAAGCGTTACATGCAGGCCTATTCTGCTCCTATTAAACACAACCAGATTGACGAACGCATAGGACACAGACACACGGAGCTCCGACATAACCCGGGAAATATGAACAAGGGAAACCATTTGAATTAAATAAACAGAACTTCTACCTCCCATGAACGTTCAGGTGCACAATGAACATCGCGCCCACTCAGAGGGTACGAAATGGTCAATTGAAATGTATCGTACCAAACATGAAACGGGAATGTCTAAGTGTTGCAATAAACGGTATTGGGATGGGATGATGAAATGATAGCAGTTATTGTAGTGTTAGATGGAGGATAGATTTACCACATATGCATTAATACGTGTAAAAGCACCAGCAAACATTTCAACCAGAGAACAAAGCGCGCTCCACTGGTGGGAGTTTGGAGAGACGCGCCTTTGGTGCCTCTTCGCCACAGTAATAATTAATTTTAACAACAAATTCCAGATGCAAGCTTCATATGTAAATGATCAATTTGAAGTACAGTGGGGGAAAAAAAGTATTTAGTCAGCCACCAATTGTGCAAGTTCTCCCACTTAAAAAGATGAGAGAGGCCTGTAATTTTCATCATAGGTACACGTCAGCTATGACAGACAAAATGAGAAAAGAAAATCCAGAAAATCACATTGTAGGATTTTTAATGAATTTATTAGCAAATTATGGTGGAAAATAAGGATTTGGTCACCTACAAACAAGCAAGTTTTCTGGCTCTCACAGACCTGTAACTTCTTCTTTAAGAGGCTCCTCTGTCCTCCACTCGTTACCTGTATTAATGGCACCTGTTTGAACTTGTTATCAGTATAAAAGACACCTGTCCACAACCTCAAACAGTCACACTCCAAACTCCACTATGGCCAAGAACACCGATTTTTTTTTTCTTCTCATTTTGTCTGTCATAGTTGACGTGTACCTATGATGAAAATTACAGGCCTCTCTCATCTTTTTAAGTGGGAGAACTTGCACAATTGGTGGCTGACTAAATACTTTTTTTCCCCACTGTACATCATTTAAAACTCAAACTCCAGTCTCAAACTAATCTCTGTAACCTGTTTTTTTTTTTTTTTTTTATGTATCATTTCCACTTCTTGTAACGTATTCTGTTTTGTTGGTGTATAATACATCATTTCAAGTGTTTATTTTATTTTATTTATGCTAAAGCTGCTTGCTTAGCTTTTCAACAAAATGGCTGTTTCATCGTAGTCTCCACACTCTGCAGCTGTCAGTGCATTGGCTTTTTAATTCATAGAAAACTGTTGGTCTTTTTTGTCCTAAATGACCAGAGCCCTATGGGCTGGGAATAGGGTATCATTTGGGACACAGACTTGGTGGGATAACGAAGCACATGAAAGCGGTTACGTAATTAGTGATTTTTAAGTTTAACATCGTCACATTAGGGATTTTCATACACACATCCAGAGATGATTCATACATTATGATGCATACATTGATACATACATTACAAAAGACGCATTACAAGCACATTAAAACAGAATTGACACGCGCTACAGAACACTGCTCCCCATCTAGCAGTTATTGTAGTGTTAGATGGAGTATAGATTTACCACATATGCATTAATATGTGGTCCTCTGTAGCTCAGCTGGTAGAGCACGGCGCTTGTAACGCCAGGGTAGTGGGTTCGATCCCCGGGACCACCCATACACAAAAAAATATATAAAAAAATATGTATGCACGCATGACTGTAAGTCGCTTTGGATAAAAGCGTCTGCTAAAATGCATATATATAAGTGACAATCCACCATGTTTGATTATGCACCTTTGATGTGAATGTTTGTAACATGCTGTTTGGTTAATGTGACTGGAACAGGCTGTAACATGCTGTTTGGTTACTGTGACTGGAACAGTCTGTTTGGTTACTGTGACTGTGACTGGCTGTAACAGGCTGTTTGGTTAATGTGACTGGAACAGGCTGTAACATGCTGTAACATGCTGTTTGGTTACTGTGACTGGAACAGGCTGTTTGGTTACTGTGACTGTGACTGGCTGTAACAGGCTGTTTGGTTAATGTGACTGGAACAGGCTGTAACATGCTGTAACATGCTGTTTGGTTACTGTGACTGGAACAGGCTGTTTGGTTACTGTGACTGGAACAGGTTGTTTGGTTACTGTGACTGTGACTGGCTGTAACAGGCTGTTTGGTTAATGTGACTGGAACAGGCTGTAACATGCTGTAACATGCTGTTTGGTTACTGTGACTGGAACAGGCTGTTTGGTTACTGTGACTGGAACAGGTTGTTTGGTTACTGTGACTGGAACAGGCTGTAACATGCTGTTTGGTTACTGTGACTGACTGTAACAGGCTGTTTGGTCACTGTGATTATAACAGGCTGTAACATGCTGTTTGGTCACTGTGATTATAACAGGCTGTAACATGCTGTTTGGTTACTGTGACTGTGACTGGCTGTAACATGCTGTTTGGTTACTGTGACTGGAACAGGCTGTAACAGGTTGTTTGGTTACTGTGATTATAACAGAATGTAACATGCTGTTTGGTTACTGTGACTAACAGGCTGTTTGGTTACTGTGATTGTAACAGAATGTAACATGCTGTTTGGTTACTGTGATTGTAACAGAATGTAACATGCTGTTTGGTTACTGTGACTGTAGCAGGCTGTTTGGTTACTGTGACTATAACAGAATGTAACATGCTGTTTAGTTACTGTAACAGGATAAACTGTTTCTGCAATTCTACCCATTTTGCCATGGGATAATTTGCCGGAGATAATTTCTTTGCAGTTTTAAAGCTAATTTTCTGTGATTTTACACATTTCGTCATGATTTATGCCATGTTAATATGAAATCTGAGTGCGAGTGACTAACAACATCACTTGGGCCCTGTGTGCCCGGTCGGTATTCGGCCATGATTACTACAAGTTTAGATAGCTGGCAAGACTAACTTACCAATCAAAACAATTGTTAGCTGACATGGGCTAATTGAGTGACTATCAGTGACTGACATAACAAGAGAGAAACTACTGATGCACAACCACATTTCTAAATTGCATGTTGTGTATTCTGCTATTCTAACTCTCAACAGTAAGTTGAGACCCCTGTTTGAGTATGTATGTATGTATGTATGTGTGTGTGTATATATATGTATGTGTGTGTATATATATATATATATATATATATATATACTCAGCAAAAAAAGAATTGTTCTCACTATCAACTGCGTTTATTTTCAGCAAACTTAACATGTGTAAATATTTGTATGACCATAACAAGATTCAACAACTGAGACATAAACTGAACAAGTTCCACAGACATGTGACTAACAGAAATTGAATAATGTGTCCCTGAACAAAGGGGGGGTCAAAATCAAAAGTAACAGTCAGTATCTGGTGTTGGCCACCAGCTGCATTAAGTACTGCAGTTCATCTCCTCCTCATGGACTGCACCAGATTTGCCAGTTCTTGCTGTGAGATGTTACCCCACTCTTCCACCAAGGCACCTGCAAGTTCCCAGACATTTCTGGGGGGAATGGCCCTAGCCCTCACCCTCCGATCCAACAGGTCCCAGACGTGCGCAATGGGATTGAGATCCGGGCTCTTCGCTGGCAATGGCAGAACACTGAAATCACGCACAGAACGAGCAGTATGGCTGGTGGCATTGTCATGCTGGAGGGTCATGTCAGGATGAGCCTGCAGGAAGGGTACCACATGAGGGAGGAGGATGTCTTCCCTGTAAAGCACAGCGTTGAGATTGCCTGCAATGATAACAATCTCAGTCCGATGATGCTGTGATACACCGCCCCAGACCATGACGGACCCTCCACCTCCAAATCGATCCCGCTCCAGAGTACAGGCCTCGGTGTAACGCTCATTCCTTCGACAATAAACGCGAATCCGACCATCACCCCTGGTGAGACAAAACCGCGACTCGTCAGTGAAGAGCACTCTTTGCCAGTCCTGTCTGGTCCAGCGACGGTGGGTTTGTGCCCATAGGCGACGTTGTTGCCGGTGATGTCTGGTGAGGACCTGTCTAACAGGCCTACAAGCCCTCAGTCCAGCCTCTCTCAGCCTATTGCGGACAGTCTGAGCACTGATGGAGGGATTGTGCGTTCCTGTTGTAACTCGGGCAGTTGTTGTTGCCATCCTGTACCTGTCCTGCAGGTGTGATGTTCGGATGTACCGATCCTGTGCAGGTGTTGTTATACGTGGTCTGCCACTGCGAGGACGATCAGCTGTCCGTCCTGTCTCCCTGTAGCGCTGTCTTAGGCGTCTCACAGTATGGACATTGCAATTTATTGCCCTGGCCACATCTGCAGTCCTCATGCCTCCTTGCAGCATGCCTAAGGCACGTTCATGCAGATGAGCAGGGACCCTGGGCATCTTTCTTTTGGTGTTTTTCAGAGTCAGTAGAAAGGCCTCTTTAGTGTCCTAAGTTTTCATAACTGTGACCTTAATTGCCTACCGTCTGTAAGCTGTTAGTGTCTTAACGACCGTTCCACAGGTGCATGTTCATTAATTGTTTATGGTTCATTGAACAAGCATGGGAAAAAGTGTTTAAACCCTTTACAATGAAGATCTGTGAAGTTATTTAGATTTTTATCTTTGAAAGACAGGGTCCTGAAAAAGGGAAGTTTCTTTTTTTGCTGAGTTTATATATATATATATATATATATATATATATATATATATATAAGTGTGTGTGTGTGTGTGTGTGTTTTTTATGTTTTTGTTCAGTGGCCCTATTTTTGGAAATAGATCCACGGACCTACAAAAGAGGGGCGCGGGCCAGATGCCCATCCCTGGGTTACTGTGACCGTAACAGGCTGTTTGGTTACTGTGACCGTAACAGGCTGTTTGGTTACTGTGACTTTAACATGGTGGTTGGTTACTGTGACTTTAACATGGTGGTTGGTTACTGTGACTTTAACATGGTGGTTGGTTACTGTGACTAACAGATTGTAATGTTTGGTTTCTGTAACAGGCAGTGAAGGGGGGCTGAGGGTGAAGCAGGAACCCGGCTTTGTAGCGGTCTCCAGGGAACACGTCACAGAGGAAGACGTGGAGATATTCTCACAGGTCCAAGAGCTCTCGTCGCAGGTGAGGGAACTGTCCAAAAGAACCTCTCTCAATCACACTTCTCACACCTATAATCTAATCAATACAAGTTAGATTTAGCCTGTAACTTAACATTACAAGCCCTAAATGAAAGTTTGTCAGATGTTTTCAGACCTGAAAAGTAGTTTAGTGTCAAGAAGCGAAGGGTCCACATCCCATTGTTGAAGTTGCTGTTTAAGATACTGCCTATGTCAGACTGTTTGAATGCTTGTGGTACGACATTGAGCCATTTTGTTTTGTCATGTTTAGAGAAATGGAACCATGACCATCACTGACTCTGGACGATACCCTGCCGTCATCGAGTTTGGGAAGTATGAAATCCAAACCTGGTACTCTTCGCCTTACCCACCTGAATACTCAAGGTAGGCTTAATGTTTTACTCAGTCAAATTAGGACAAATCAATGCTAGGCTTGTTATTAGATCCAGTTTCGAAAACATTGTCCTAGTCCTATAGAAATACTGTACTTTGAGAGCATTATACCAGTGTGCGAATGTACTGTTTTTTTCTAGGCTTTTAATTTGCAAGCTGAAATAAAAATGGTCGTCTAACCATTGTCTTGTTGTCTCTGTCGTTGGCAGGTTGCAAAAACTTTACCTGTGTGAGTTCTGTCTGAAGTACATGAGGAGCAGGAACATCCTCAATCGACACACCATGAAGTGTGGTTGCTTTCACCCTCCAGCCAATGAGATTTACAGGAAGGACGACCTTTCAGTGTTCGAGGTCAGAGGTCACTCTTCACAGTAGTAAAGCAATGGCTGCATATTCCCTATATATAGTGCACTACTCTTGACATATCTATATATATATATATATATATATATATAATATATATATATATATATATATACACAGTGCTATGAAAAAGTATTTGCCCCCTTTCTAATTTTCTCTACTTTTGCATATTTGTGATACTGAATATTATCAGATCTTCAACCAAAACCTAATATTAGATAAAGGGAACATAAGTGAACAAATAACACAACAATTACATATTTATTTCATAAACAAAGTTATGCAACACCCAATTCCCCTGTGTGAAAAAGTAATTGCCCCCTTACACTCAATAACTGGTTGTGCCACCTTAAGCTGCAATGACTCCAACCAAATGCTTCCTGTAGTTGTTGATCAGTCTCTCACGTCGCTGTGGAGGAATTTTGGCCCACTCTTACATTTACACTCTTCCATGCAGAACTGCTTTAACTCAGTGACGTGTGGGTTTTCAAGCATGAACTGCTCGTTTCAAGTCCTGCCACAACATCTCAATTGGGATTAGGTCTGGACTTTGACTAGGCCATTCCAAAATTTCCAATTTGTTGCTTTTTAGCAATTTTCATGTAGACTGGATTGTGTGTTTTGGATCATTGTCTTGCTGCATGACCCAGCTGCGCTTCAGCTTCAGCTCACAGACGGATGGTCTGACATTCTCCTGTAGAATTCTCTGATACAGAGCAGAATTCATGGTTCCTTCTATTAAGGCAAGTCGTCCAGGTCCTGAGGCATCAAAGCATCCCCAAACCATCACACCACCACCACCATGCTTGACCTTTGGTATGATGTTCTTACTGTGGAATGCAGTGTTTGGTTTTCGCCAGGCATAATGGGACCCATCTCGTCCAAAAAGTTGACTCAGGTTTGCCAAAAAGCACCTGGATGATCATCAAGACTCTTGGAAGAACGTTCTATGGACAGATGATTCAAAAGTATACATTTTTTGGACGACATGGTTCCAGTAATGCCTGGCGATTTCACCATGAGACCAATGGTGACTTTAAACTAGTGACAGAATTTAATGGCTGTGATAGGAGAAAACTGAGGATGGATCAACAACATTGTAGTTACTCCACAATACTAACCTAAATGACAGCGTGAAAATAAGGAAGCCTGTACAGAACATAAATATACCAAAACATGCAACAAGACACTAAAGTAAAACTGCAAAAAATGTGGCAAAGAAATTAACTTTATGTCCTGAATACAATGTGTTACAGCGAGGGGGAAAAAGTATTTGATCCCCTGCTGATTTTGTACGTTTGCCCACTGACAAAGACATGATCAGTTTATAATTTTAATGGTAGGTTTATTTGAACAGTGAGAGACAGAATAACAACAACATAAATCCAGAAAAACGCATGTCAAAAATGTTATGAATTGATTTGCATTTTAATGAGGGAAATAAGTATTTGACCCCTCTGCAAAACATGACTTAGTACTTGGTGGCAAAACCCTTGTTGGCAATCACAGAGGTCAGACGTTTCTTGCAGTTGGCCACCAGGTTTGCACACATCTCAGGAGGTATTTTGTTCCACTCCTCTTTGCAGATCTTCTCCAAGTCATTAAGGTTTCGAGGCTGACGTTTGGCAACTCGAACCTTCAGCTCCCTCCACATATTTTCTATGGGATTAAGGTCTGGAGACTGGCTAGGCCACTCCAGGACCTTAATGTGCTTCTTCTTGAGCCACTCCTTTGTTGCCTTGGCCGTGTGTTTTGGGTCATTGTCATGCTGGAATACCCATCCACGACCCATTTTCAATGCCCTGGCTGAGGGAAGGAGGTTCTCACCCAAGATTTGACGGTACATGGCCCCGTCCATCGTCCCTTTGATGCGGTGAAGTTGTCCTGTCCACTTAGCAGAAAGACACCCCTAAAGCATAATGTTTCCACCTCTATGTTTGACGGTGGGGATGGTGTTCTTGGGGTCATAGGCAGCATTCCTCCTCCTCCAAACACGACGAGTTGAGTTGATTTTGGTCTCATCTGACCACAACACTTTCACCCAGTTCTCCTCTGAATCATTCATATGTTCATTGGCAAACTTCAGACGGGCCTGTATATGTGCTTTCTTGAGCAGGGGGACCTTGCGGGCGCTGCAGGATTTCAGGCCTTCACGGTGTAGTGTGTTACCAATTGTTTTCTTGGTGACTATGGTCCCAGCTGCCTTGAGATCATTGACAAGATCCTCCCGTGTAGTTCTGGGCTGATACCTCACCGTTCTCATGATCATTGCAACTCCACGAGGTGAGATCTTGCATGGAGCCCCAGGCCGAGGGAGATTGACAGTTCTTTTGTGTTTCTTCCATTTGCAAATAATCGCACCAACTGTTGTCACCTTCTCACCAAGCTGCTTGGCGATGGTCTTGTAGCCCATTCCAGCCTTGTGTAGGTCTACAATCTTTTCCCTGACATCCTTGGAGAGCTCTTTAGTCTTGGCCATGGTGGAGAGTTTGGAAACTGATTGATTGCTTCTGTGGACAGGTGTCTTTTTATACAGGTAACAAGCTGAGATTAGGAGCACTCCCTTTAAGAGTGTGCTCCTAATCTCAGCTCGTTACCTGTATAAAAGACACCTGGGAGCCAGAAATCTTTCTGATTGAGAGGGGGTCAAATACTTATTTCCCTCATTAAAATGCAAATCAATTTATAACATTTTTGACATGCGTTTTTCTGGATTATTTTGTTGTTATTCTGTCTCTCGCTGTTCAAATAAGTCTACAATTAAAATTATAGACTGATTATTTCTTTGTCAGTGGGCAAACGTACAAAATCAGCAGGGGATCAAATACTTTTTTCCCTCGCTGTACGTTTGGGGCAAATCCAATACAACACATGACTGAGTAGCTCACTTAATATTTTCAAGAATGCTGGTGGCTGCATCATGTTATGGCTTGTCATCGGCAATGACTAGGGAGTGTCTTTGGATAAAAATAAACTGAATAGAGCTAAGCACAGGCAAAATCCTAGAGGAAAACCTGGTTCAGTCTGCTTTCCAACAGACACTGAGATACAAATTCACCTTTCTGCAGGAATATAACCTAAAACACAAGGACAAATATACACTGGAGTTGCTTACGAAGACGACATGGAATGTTCCGGAGTGGCCTAATTACAGTTTTGACTTAAATCTGCTTGAAAATCTATGTCAAGTCTTGAAAATGGCTGTCTAGCATTGATCAACAACCAACTTAACAGAGCTGAAGAATTTTATAAAGAATAATTTGCAAAAATTGTACAATCCAGGTGAGCAAAGCTCTTAGAGATTTACCCAGAAAGACTCACAGCTGTAATCGCTGACAAAGGTGATTCTAACATGTATTGACTTAGGAGCTCGAATACCTACAGTGGGGAGAACAAGTATTTGATACACTGCCGATTTTGCAGGTTTTCCTACTTACAAAGCATGTAGAGGTCTGTAATTTTTATCATAGGTACACTTCAACTGTGAGAGACGGAATCTAAAACAAAAATCCAGAAAATCACATTGTATGATTTTTGAGTAATTAATTTGCATTTTATTGCATGACATAAGTATTTGATACATCAGAAAAGCAGAACTTAATATTTGGTACAGAAACCTTTGTTTATTTTTTTTATTTTTTTTATTTTGGGGGGGGGGGGGGGGGGGGGGATGGATCAGCTTAATATTGCAGATATATTGTATCTTCTATCAATGTAATTGTCTGCATCACTTCCAATCCCCCATGTTTTTTTATATATATACTCCCCTTTATTACTTTTCAACCCCGCCATCCTTTCCCTACTTGGAGTAAATTAGTAAACAACAATGCCCAGGCTTCTACTTCCGGTCTATACTTACTATCTACACCTTATTGACACAGTTCATTTTACAATAATTCTATTATATATATATATATATATATATTTTTTTTTTTGCTCCTGAACTTCTTCTACCCTCAACCTCTCCGATCATTTTCATGATGTTCATCCGGTTTGCTTCTATATGCCATATCTTTCTAACTGTGCTCTTTCCCAAAAGCTCCCAACATACAACCTATATACTTATTATGGACACAGTATGCTTACATTATTAGCTTTGTTATTATTTGTTGTTATTTGTTATTAGTACCATCCTTCAACTCTATTCAATACCTCCCATCTATCGCTTAACACCATCCATATAGGATTTCTATTTGCCATATATATTTCAACCGTACTGTGATGTTTTACAAAAGTTCTGAACCTTTCTATTCTCATTGCTTCTACAGATTGTGAATTAAAAATAACATTTTTGCTAAAAGTATTATTATATTATTGATCGATTGACTATGACTTTTCAGATCACCCAGTAATGCTATCTGCAAGGTTAGCTCCAGGTAAATATTGCAATCCTTTAGCCATTCCTGGACCTGTGTCCAAAAACAAGCTACAAATGGACAGAACCAAAACAAATGATCTAATGATTCTGTCTCTTCACAGCAAAATCTGCAGAGCTGGGAAGATTGTATCCCCCATATAAATAACATTCTATTGGTAGCAAGAATTTTATTTAATAATTAAAATTGAAAGATTCTAATTTTTGAATCCGGTGTCGTTTTGCGTGTCAGTTCATAAACACTATGCCATGGGATCGGTACGTCAAAAATCTCTTCCCAACTATTTTGCAATCTATATGGGACGGCTGTCAATCCTTTGGTCCTTAAGTGAAACTGATATAATTTTTTATTTATCACAGTTTTCCTTAACCAATTATGTTCTTTAATGCAAGGCCGACAGACAAGTTCCTTACTTTCTCCCCCTTCCACTTTCCTCTTCCACTTTTGCGGTAAGGCTGCAATTATTTGGTTTTAATTTTGGGTAGAGCAGACATTTCCATATGTTTTTGTTAGCTGCATGTGCGACATAACTCCACCAGTCCTACCGATGATATCATTTACGAAGATTATACCTTTTTTAAACATTCTGTCAAAAAATAAAGGTTTTTTGTCAATAAGTATATTTGAATTTAACCACAATATTTGTTGCATTATTTGTTCTGTCGTTTCTGGAGGATTAAATTGAAATTGCAACCAACTTTCTATGGCTTGTTTTAGAAATAATGATATTTGGGAGATGATTTCCTTTTCAAATAACTGCAAATGAGTTGTTGTAATCTGAATAAAGGGAAAAAGGCCTTTCTTGAACATTGGGTGAGACAATCTTACTAATTTGCTTGAGAACCAGTTCTGATTTAAGTAAACCTTTGTTTGCAATTACAGAGATCATACGTTTCCTATAGGTCTTGACCAGGTTTGCACACACTGCAGCAGGGATTTTGGCCCACTCCTCCATACAGATCTTCTCCAGATCCTTCAGGTTTCGGAGCTGTCGCTGGGCAATACGGACTTTCAGCTACCTCCAAAGATTTTCTATGGCTAGGCCACTCCAGGACCTTGAGATGCTTCTTACGGAGCTCTCCTTAGTTGCCCTGGCTGTGTGTTTCGGGTTGTTGTCATGCTGGAAGACCCAGCCACGACCCATCTTCAATGCTCTTACTGAGGGAAGGAGGTTGTTGGCCAAGATCTCGCGATACATGGCCCCATCCATCCTCCCCTCAATATGGTGCAGTCGTCCTGTCCCCTTTGCAGAAAAGCATCCCCAAAGAATGATGTTTTCACCTCCATGCTTCACGGTTGGGATGGTGTTCTTGGGGTTGTACTCATCCTTGTTCTTCCTCCAAACATCAGACCACATGACCTTCTCCCATTCCTCCTCTGGATCATCCAGATGGTCATTGGCAAACTTCAGACGGGCCTGGACATGCGCTGGCTTGAGCAGGGGGACCTTGCGTGCACTGCAGGATTTTAATCCATGACGGCAGAGTGTGTTACTAATGGTTTTCTTTGAGACTGTGGTCCCAGCTCTCTTCAGGTCATTGACCAGGTCCTGCCGTGTAGTTCTGGGCTGATCCCTCACCTTCCTCATGATCATTGATGCCCCACGAGGTGAGACCTTGCATGGAGCCCCAGACCGAGGGTGATTGACCGTCATCTTGAACTTCTTCCATTTTCTAATAATTGCGCTAACAGTTGTTGCCTTCTCACCAAGCTGCTTGCCTATTGTCCTGTAGCCCATCCCAGCCTTGTGCATGTCTACAATTTTATCCCTGATGTCCTTACACAGCTCTCTGGTCTTGGCCATTGTGGAGAGGTTGGAGTCTGTTTGATTGAGTGTGTGGACAGGTGTCTTTTATACAGGTAACGAGTTCAAACAGGTGCAGTTAATACAGGTAATGAGTGGAGAACAGGAGGGCTTCTTAAAGAAAAACTAACAGGTCTGTGAGAGCCGGAATTCTTACTGGTTGGTAGGTGATCAAATACTTATGTCATGTAATAAAATGCAAATTAATTACTTAAAAATCATACAATGTGATTTTCTGGATTTTTGATTCCGTCTCTCACAGTTGAAGTGTACCTATGATAAAAATTACAGACCTCTACATGCTTTGTAAGTAGGAAAACCTGCAAAATCGGCAGTGTATCAAATACTTGTTCTCCCCACTGTATGTAATCAAGATATATTAGTGTTTTATTTTTCATAAATGTTTTACAAATGTTAGAATTTGTCTTCCATTTTGACATTAGAGTATTTTGTTTAGATTTTTGACCAAAATAAAAGACAATTAAATCCATTTGAATCCCAACTTGTAACACAACAAAATGTAGAAAAAGTCGAGGGGTGTGAATACTTTCTGAAGGCACTGTATCTAGTGCACTACTTTGAACCAGAGCTCTATTGGCCCTGGTCAAAAGCAGTGCACTTAAAAGGGAATAGAGTTCAATTTGAGATGCAGCCCTATGATCATGGTGAAATGTGACTGAAATGGTTTTGAGGGAGGAGGAAAGAATCAACTGTTGGTTTTGTTCCGTGTTTTTAGGTTGATGGAAATGTCAGCAAGCTCTTCTGCCAAAACCTCTGCCTGTTAGCCAAGCTGTTCCTAGATCACAAGACCCTATATTACGACGTGGAGCCTTTCCTCTTTTACATACTAACTAAGAACGACAACAAAGGCTGTCACCTTGTGGGTTACTTCTCCAAGGTGATGATATTCAATAGCATGAAAAATGTTTTCTTTCATCCAGTTGACTAATGTTTGAGTAATGCAGTAACAGTGTCTTTACTATATAAGTCATGATTAGTGCAGTAACAGTGTCTTTGCTATAGAAGTCATGATTAGTACAGTAACAGTGTCTTTGCTATAGAAGTCATGATTAGTGCAGTAACAGTGTCTTTGCTATAGAAGTCATGATTAGTACAGTAACAGTGTCTTTGCTATATCACTCATCTTAAAAGCTAAATGTATTCACAAGGGATTGTGCGCGTTCATGTACGTGTGTGTGTGTGCGCGCTTTAGACAAGGACAGTGACAGGTGCAATAAATTGCCAGCTTCAGCAGAGCTCTGACATACTTGATCTGTTTCCCCTTCCCTCAGGAAAAGCTTTGCCAGCAGAAGTACAATGTCTCCTGTATAATGATCATGCCTCAGTACCAAAGGCAAGGCTTTGGAAGGTTCCTCATTGATTTCAGTAAGTCCCTTAATGCGTTCTAAGAACATAAAACTCAATGCCTGCTTGATTCTAGAATGTTTGCCTGATTCTTCTTTACAATTTAAAAATGTTTCCCCGGGCATAGATTTGTGTCAGTCAAGTGCTTGTGAATTCATTGAAATGGGTAAATCAAGGCAATTTATACTGAACAAAAATATAAACGCAACATGCAACAATTTCAAATATTATACTGAATTACAGTTCATATAAGGAAATCAATCAATTGAAATGAATTATTTAGGCCCTAATCTATGGATTTCACATGACTGGGAATACAGATATGCATCCATTGGTCACGGATACCTTAAAAGAAATGGGCCTCAGGATCTCGTCACAGTATTTCTGGGCATTAAAATTGGCATCGATAAAATGCCTGCCCATACCATAGCCCCACCGCCACCATGGGGCACTATGTTCACAACGTTGACATTAGCAAACTGCTCGCTGACATGACCCCATACACGTGGTCTTCGGTTGTGAGGCCGGTTGGACGTACTGCCAAATTCTCTAAAACGACGTTGGAGGCGGCTTATGGTAGAGAAATGAACATTCAATTCTCTGGCAACAGCTATGGTGGACATTCCTGCAGTTAGCAAGCCAATTGCATGCTCCCTCAAAACTTGAGACATCTGTGGCATTGTGTTGTGTGACACAACTGCACATTTTAGAGTGGTGTTTTATTGTCCCCAGCACAAGGTGCACCTCTGTAATGATCATGCTGTTTAATCAGCTTCTTGATATGCCACACCGGTTAGGTGGATGGATTATCTTGGCAAAGGAGAAATTCTCACTAACAGGGATGTAAACACATTTGTGCACAAAATTTGAGATAAATAATATTTTTGTGCATATGGAACATTTCTGGGATCTTTTATTTCAGCTCATGAAACATGGGACCAACACTTTAAATGTTGGGTTTATATTTTTGTTCAGTGTACATGCATAAGTAAACATGTTTTCAATAATATAATCGGGACTTCCTGGTGTACTTCTGAAAACAACTGCTGCCTTGATGGCCTCGTGTTTAGCTGCCAGATTTGGACAGTTTGTCATAGCTATTTTATGTGTGTGTGTGTGGAAGAGATGTGATAGAGCATTTGATTTCCTGCCCATTTTGTTCACTGTTGAGACACATTAAGAGATGCAGAGAGAGAGAGAGGCTGGATGTGTGATATTGACAGTGTGCTGATAACAGGGAGAGGGAGATTAAGAAGAGATTGAACACAGCTGAGTTTTGAGCTCAAAGAGGGCTTTATTGGAAAATGTGCAATGTGCCCAAATAGCACTCTATATAGTGCACTACTTTTGACCATGGCCCATAGGGCTGTATTGCACTAACTAGGGAAAAGGGTGCCATTTGGGCCACACCTTGTGGCTTTGGAACTGGAAGTTGTTCAGATTAAAATGTTCTGCTTTTATTTGATTGTATTAGAGAAACACTTTGTCTCAGGTAGCTCGCTGCGAGAGGGAAAGCATTAGCTCCGTTTGCCAGTGTGAATAATGCGTTTTTTTCTAATCATTACTCCAGAGGATTCTGAATAGGCTCTGTTGTTGTGATTTACAGATGGTAAATCGCAGCTAATGCATTTGTAAAACATACAGAATAAAATATGACTTGTTAGCGCTATGTTGGTAGCGCTATGTTGTTAGCGTTATGTTGGTAGCGTTATGTTGGTAGCGTTATGTTGGTATCGTCTGTGTCTTAGTTATTCATCTGTTCTACCAGCACATTTATTTTTTTGTAAATTATTGACTATTCTCTCCTTTCTCCTCAGCTTTGGGTAATGAATATTGTCATAATGACTGGAATATTATGTATTCAGTGTTTGGTGATTAGATGTGCTTGTTTGGTTCCTGGTAGTGGGTGCACACATTAAAAGACATTAATTAATTTCAAGCTGCTTATAATGGATGACCCTTGACAGGACGGCTCTAAAACGAATTACATACAGACACCGCTACCTTTTTTACGTTTCGTTTTTTTTTCTTTTCTATTTATCTCTAATAAGTGCAGCCTTTTGTGAGAAATGACATCCAGCTGCTTCTCCTCCGTTTGTTCTGTGGCTTTGTTTCCTCTCCCCCCTCCTCTCCTCTCCCCCCTCCTCTCCTCTCCTCTCCACCCCCCTCTCCTCTCCACCCCCCTCTCCTCTCCACCTCCTTTTGTTGCCCTTGGCAGCATGTATCATAGCTGACAGAGGTTGAAGGAGAGGGAAACTGATTGCCTCACCTCCCTTTCTACTGTTTGAAGGTGAAAATGGATCTGCTCCCCAACACAGGATGTCACGTCATATTATGAATGTCATTTTTGACAGGACGGAGATTGAAATGCAATCTAAGACCTGCAGCAGCAGCCGTCTCTAGCTAGCTTGTGTTTTTGTCTTTTTAGGTTACGTACTGGCCCACTTTCTCACAAAATGGTATTGTTTGAATGTGGCCGTGACCCAGATCTGGCTTGTCTACTACTTATTTAAACTGCATACTGTGTACTAATCGTACTACATACTATTTAGAACGTACTGTTCAGTTAAAACGAATGCAGTAAGCAACAAATGACAGCACACTACGTCCTACTGAGAATGCGTCATCTAATGCGCAATTGCGTTGATTTCCGCCATTTTCGTACAACCTGTCAGACCACATGGGTCTGGAAATATGATTCTCTTCCCCAATACAGTGCAACGAATTCTACTAGATAAAACACAGAAATGAGTATGGCATCCTGGCATTTTAAAGCATAATACATTTTCTGAATTGGGTTGCCTACGTAAACGCAGACATTGTTTCATTTGAATGTCTTTTTAGGTTACCTACTGTTGGAGACTCTGACTTGAGCCCGTT
Organism: Coregonus lavaretus; assembly: GCF_964263955.1. Lineage (NCBI taxonomy): Eukaryota > Metazoa > Chordata > Actinopteri > Salmoniformes > Salmonidae > Coregonus > Coregonus lavaretus. The sequence continues at coordinate 42,093,806 of NC_140012.1, forward strand.
TTAATTACATAATCAGCCCATTTATGTAAGGGATAATCATCGAGGAGCTATGCGTTCCCTGGAAAATAATGAACAGTGTGGAAGGTGTGTTCCACAACGCGCTAACTGAGTGGGAACTAACCTTCCAAAGAGTTGCATTATTTTCCAGAGAACGGATAGAGCCTCAAGTTGATTATCCCTTTTATATCATGGCTATAATTTAGCACTTTTACCACTACAAATGTGTTCATTTGCAGATAGAAATGTGTTCAACATCCACTGAAGTAGCTAGCAAGTTTACTAGATAGCAACAGTAGTTGCCTTGGTAACCAAACAGACTTTCTAGTTTAGCTAACCAAACCATCAGTCCTAGCTTGCTATTATGTAGGGCTGCCCCCAATTAGTCGACTGGTTAATTGTTTGGTCGTTAGGCTTTTGGTCGACCGAGATTGTTTTATATATATTTACATTTGCGGCCGTCTCAGTGAGCTAATCTATTGCGGAGGCCTAGACTAAAAGCCAATTTATGCTTGATCCGTAAAATGTGGTCGGAGGCTCCATATGGAGGGTGTGACGCAATTGCGGAGCCTCCAGAGGCATGCCGAGGCCAAATCGAGCTCCGTACCGCATCGCCATTCGCCTCCCAGACGTTGGATTGACCATGCGCCCAGATACACAATGCACTTCTCTCTCCAGAATGCGCGCTCTCGTCAATTTGTGCACAATAATTGTTTCATAACTTCATTGTGTGAATTGTTTGCGTTTGATTGTTAGTGGATATCAATTCCCTATTACATATATCACCAGTAGTACATTTACCGTTAATTCCTATAATTTCGAATTTATAATGTTTGTTACTTTGGTTACGGTAATTTATTTTAATGCATTCAATATTATTATTCCAGTCTTCCCGTTCTCATTATCAGAGTGGACACATTGTTTGCAGAGTGCACAACCTGCTACACATGTGAGAAACAAGTTTTGGTTTATTTCAGTCCATTTACAAGTTTTGTCAATTTAGTCATCGTCTTTTGTTTGGAGCGCTCCTGTCAATGTTGAGGAAGGACATCCACCTGATTACGCATAGAAGTCGGCCTATAGGCTACCTGGCCTGTGTGCAAATGTAGGCATATAAATGTGCCCATTTGGGGATCTGATTGTATTTCTGATTGGCTTAACGCACCACCCCTAATGACCTGTGGAGCTTCTCAAAGTTTTCTTCACCTCAAACAGCAAGCAAACTAAGTCTGTTTTTCCATCCGTAAGAAAATTACAATAGTTCCTCAAATCTATTGAGCTCTCTCCCTTTCGATAACCACTCAGCGTGAAAGGGAAAAATGTCATGCTCTGATCTAGTGGAAACGTCATAAAATAGGCCTACCTGATTACTTATCAGTGCTTGACTTGGTCTGAAATAGGTTCCGGTACTCATTTTGGGTGCTGGTACTGTTTATATTTAGGTGCAGGAGTACCACAATACTTTTGAGCTAATATTCTATAAGAGGAACAGGAGCTCAAGCAGTAGAAAATGTGAGGTGCCTGTACTCTGCTCCGGTGAGCTCCTGCCCAAGTCAAGCACCACTTCTTATCCCTTGCGCAAATAGCCTACAGCTGTGTCTGTCCCGAGCTCACTGGAGCAGGAAACTCTGAGGGCCAAGAATATTTTATACAATGTTGCAAGTTCGCTAGCTCAAGCGGAGTAGAACACCTGGTTAGGAGAGGTGCTGGCTAGCAGAGTAGAACACCTGTTTAGGAGAGGTGCTGGCTAGCGGAGTCGAACACCTGTTTAGGAGAGGTGCTGGCTAGCAGAGTAGAACACCTGTTTAGGAGAGGTGCTGGCTAACAGAGTAGAACACCTGTTTAGGAGAGGTGCTGGCTAGCGAAGTAGAACACCTGTTTAGGAGAGGTGCTGGCTAACAGAGTAGAACACCTGTTTAGGAGAGGTGCTGGGTAACAGAGTAGAACACCTGTTTAGGAGAGGTGCTGGCTAGCGACGTCGAACACCTGTTTAGGAGAGGTGCTGGCTATCGGAGTAGAACACCTGTTTAGGAGAGGTGCTGGCTAGCGAAGTCGAACACCTGTTTAGGAGAGGTGCTGGCTAGCGGAGTAGAACACCTGTTTAGGAGAGGTGCTGGCTAACAGAGTAGAACACCTGTTTAGGCGAGGTGCTGGCTAGCGGAGTAGAACACCTGTTTAGGAGAGGTGCTGGCTAGCGGAGTAGAACACCTGTTTAGGAGAGGTGCTGGCTAGCAGAGTAGAACACCTGTTTAGGAGAGGTGCTGGCTAGCGGAGTAGAACACCTGTTTAGGAGAGGTGCTGGGTAGCAGAGTAGAACACCTGTTTAGGAGAGGTGCTGGCTAGCAGAGTAGAACACCTGTTTAGGAGAGGTGCTGGCTAACAGAGTAGAACACCTGTTTAGGAGAGGTGCTGGCTAGCGGAGTAGAACACCTGTTTAGGCGAGGTGCTGGCTAGCAGAGTAGAACACCTGTTTAGGCGAGGTGCTGGCTAGCGGAGTAGAACACCTGTTTAGGCGAGGTGCTGGCTAGCGGAGTAGAACACCTGTTTAGGAGAGGTGCTGGCTAACAGAGTAGAACACCTGTTTAGGAGAGGTGCTGGCTAGCGGAGTAGAACACCTGTTTAGGCGAGGTGCTGGCTAGCGGAGTAGAACACCTGTTTAGGCGAGGTGCTGGCTAGCGGAGTAGAACACCTGTTTAGGCGAGGTGCTGGCTAGCGGAGTAGAACACCTGTTTAGGAGAGGTGCTGGCTAACAGAGTAGAACACCTGTTTAGGAGAGGTGCTGGCTAACAGAGTAGAACACCTGTTTAGGAGAGGTGCTGGCTAGCAGAGTAGAACACCTGTTTAGGAGAGGTGCTGGCTAACAGAGTAGAACACCTGTTTAGGAGAGGTGCTGGGTAACAGAGTAGAACACATGTTTAGGAGAGGTGCTGGCTAGCAGAGTAGAACACCTGTTTAGGAGAGGTGCTGGCTAGCGGAGTAGAACACCTGTTTAGGAGAGGTGCTGGGTAGCAGAGTAGAACACCTGTTTAGGAGAGGTGCTGGCTAGCAGAGTAGAACACCTGTTTAGGAGAGGTGCTGGCTAACAGAGTAGAACACCTGTTTAGGAGAGGTGCTGGCTAGCGGAGTAGAACACCTGTTTAGGCGAGGTGCTGGCTAGCAGAGTAGAACACCTGTTTAGGCGAGGTGCTGGCTAGCAGAGTAGAACACCTGTTTAGGAGAGGTGCTGGCTAACAGAGTAGAACACCTGTTTAGGAGAGGTGCTGGCTAACAGAGTAGAACACCTGTTTAGGAGAGGTGCTGGCTAGCGGAGTAGAACACCTGTTTAGGCGAGGTGCTGGCTAGCGGAGTAGAACACCTGTTTAGGCGAGGTGCTGGCTAGCGGAGTAGAACACCTGTTTAGGCGAGGTGCTGGCTAGCGGAGTAGAACACCTGTTTAGGAGAGGTGCTGGCTAACAGAGTAGAACACCTGTTTAGGCGAGGTGCTGGCTAGCGGAGTAGAACACCTGTTTAGGCGAGGTGCTGGCTAGCGGAGTAGAACACCTGTTTAGGAGAGGTGCTGGCTAGCAGAGTAGAACACCTGTTTAGGAGAGGTGCTGGCTAGCGAAGTCGAACACCTGTTTAGGAGAGGTGCTGGCTAGCGGAGTAGAACACCTGTTTAGGAGAGGTGCTGGCTAACAGAGTAGAACACCTGTTTAGGAGAGGTGCTGGCTAGCGGAGTAGAACACCTGTTTAGGAGAGGTGCTGGCTAACAGAGTAGAACACCTGTTTAGGAGAGGTGCTGGCTAGCGGAGTAGAACACCTGTTTAGGAGAGGTGCTGGCTAGCGGAGTAGAACACCTGTTTAGGAGAGGTGCTGGCTAACAGAGTAGAACACCTGTTTAGGAGAGGTGCTGGCTAGCGGAGTAGAACACCTGTTTAGGAGAGGTGCTGGCTAGCAGAGTAGAACACCTGAAAAAGAAAAGGAGAGCCGCACACTCTAGGAGCTCAGATGCAATAATATCCTAATAACCAACGTTTCGACAGACAAGCTGTCTTCATCAGGGTATAATGACATACAGTGGGGGAAAAAATATTTAGTCAGCCACCAATTGTGCAAGTTCTCCCACTTAAAAAGATGAGAGAGGCCTGTAATTTTCATCATAGGTACACGTCAACTATGACAGACAAATTGAGAGAAACAAATCCAGAAAATCACATTGTAGGATTTTTAATGAATTTATTTGCAAATGATGGTGGAAAATAAGTATTTGGTCAATAACAAAAGTTTCTCAATACTTTGTTATATACCCTTTGTTGGCAATGACACAGGTCAAACATTTTCTGTAAGTCTTCACAAGGTTTTCACACACTGTTGCTGGTATTTTGGCCCATTCCTCCATGCAGATCTCCTCTAGAGCAGTGATGTTTTGGGGCTGTCGCTGGGCAACACGGACTTTCAACTCCCTCCAAAGATTTTCTATGGGGTTGAGATCTGGAGACTGGCTAGGCCACTCCAGGACCTTGAAATGCTTCTTACGAAGCCACTCCTTCGTTGCCCGGGCGGTGTGTTTGGGATCATTGTCATGCTGAAAGACCCAGCCACGTTTCATCTTCAATGCCCTTGCTGATGGAAGGAGGTTTTCACTCAATCTCACGATACATGGCCCCATTCATTCTTTCCTTTACACGGATCAGTCATCCTGGTCCCTTTGCAGAAAAACAGCCCCAAAGCATGATGTTTCCACCCCCATGCTTCAAGTAGGTATGGTGTTCTTTGGATGCAACTCAGCATTCTTTGTCCTCCAAACACGACGAGTTGAGTTTTTACCAAAAAGTTCTATTTTGGTTTCATCTGACCATATGACATTCTCCCAATCCTCTTCTGGATCATCCAAATGCACTCTAGCAAACTTCAGACGGGCCTGGACATGTACTGGCTTAAGCAGGGGGACACGTCTGGCACTGCAGGATTTGAGTCCCTGGCGGCGTAGTGTGTTACTGATGGTAGGCTTTGTTACTTTGGTCCCAGCTCTCTGCAGGTCATTCACTAGGTCCCCCGTGTGGTTCTGGGATTTTTGCTTGTGATCATTTTGACCCCACGGGGTGAGATCTTGCGTGGAGCCCCAGATCGAGGGAGATTATCAGTGGTCTTGTATGTCTTCCATTTCCTAATAATTGCTCCCACAGTTGATTTCTACCAAGCTGTTTACCTATTGCAGATTCAGTCTTCCCAGCCTGGTGCAGGTCTACAATTTTGTTTCTGGTGTCCTTTGACAGCTCTTTGGTCTTGGCCATAGTGGAGTTTGGAGTGTGACTGTTTGAGGTTGTGGACAGGTGTCTTTTATACTGATAACAAGTTCAAACAGGTGCCATTTATACAGGTAACGAGTGGAGGACAGAGGAGCCTCTTAAAGAAGAAGTTACAGGTCTGTGAGAGCCAGAAATCTTGCTTGTTTGTAGGTGACCAAATACTTATTTTCCACCATAATTTGCAAATAAATTCATAAAAAATCCTACAATGTGATTTTCTGGGAAAAAAATGCTCAATTTGTCTGTCATAGTTGACGTGTACCTATGATGAAAATGACAGGCCTCTCTAATCTTTTTAAGTGGGAGAACTTGCACAATTGGTGACTGACTAAATACCATTTTTTCCCCACTGTATGTATGTTCTATTTATATCTGTAAATCATTCCATGACATCAAGCCACACCCGGCCATGATTACAGACACCTGTGTGTCCTTCCAAACTATATAAACTAGTGACCCGCAGTGTTTTGTCATTATACCCTGATGAAGACAGCTGGTCTGTCCAAACGTTGGTTATTAAATTATTGCATCAGAGCTCCTAGAGTGTGAGGCTCTCCTTTTGGTTAGCTAAACTAGCAAGTCTTTGTGTTTGGTTACCACGGCAGCTACTGCAGCTATCTAGTAAACTTGCTAGCTACCGGCAAATGAGCACATTTCTAGGAGCAAATGTATTAAATTAGAGCCATGACGTAAAAGGGATAATCATCTCAGGGCTCTATGCATTCTGTGGAAAATAATGCAACTCTGTGGAAGGTCCCACAGCTTCCACGTCGTTCATTATTTTCCCTAGAAAGCATAGCTCCTCGTTGATTATCCCTTACATAATCAGCTTATTAGCAGTAATAACTTGTTATTGGTTAGGATGTTGGCGTGTGTGTGTGTGTGTGTGTTATTGCAGTGTCAAGGGGAAGTACAGACAGTGTCTGTCTCTCCAGACATCTTCTTGCTTTACTGTATATTCCTATATCTAAGGAAGTAGGTAAAGAGCAACAGTCGAGTATCAGTTCCTGATAAGCTAGGCTAGTCACTGTGGAGCTAGGGCAAGGAGAGATGTGGAGCTCAACATGGAGGTGAGGACAACTGTTGAAGAGAGAAGAAACCTCTGGGAGGGGGGCCAGAGGGGCCCACACATCATTTGAATGTCTTTTTAGGTTACCTACCTTCTCAAACATGGTTGGTCAAAATACTATTTGGTCTTTTGACCAATCAGATCAGCTATTTTGCCAATAATTGGGCAACAGATCAGAATTGGGCTGGAATTGTGTTTTAATTTGAATGTGTCTTTTTAGGTTACCTACCTTCTCACAACATTGTATTGTTTGAATGTGTATTTTATATGGTTAATCCCTTCTCACAACATTGTTGTTTTGTTATAAAAGGTATTTTTAGGTAAGCCACTGTGTCTTTTTCAGGTTATGTCTTCATCTTCTCACACCATGTTGTTTTGTTTGAATGTGTCTGTTTCAGGTTACCTTCTCACGAGGCAGGAAGGACAAGCTGGCTCCCCAGAGAAGCCTCTGTCAGATCTGGGTCGCTTATCCTACCTGGCATATTGGAAAAGTGTCATGGTGGAGTACCTCTATAAGCATCCAGATAAACACATCAGCATTAAAGGAATAAGCAGAGCCACTGGGATGTGTCCACATGACATTGCTGCTACTCTCCAGAACCTCCGCATGATTGACAGACAGGACGGCAGGTCAGTCTTAACTCACACAGTCGCTCTGTGTGTGTGTGTGTGTGTGTGTGTGTGTGTGTGTGTGTGTGTGTGTGTGTGTGTGTGTGTGTGTCTGTGTGTGTGTGTGTGTGTGTGTGTGTGTGTGTGTGTGTGTGTGTGTGTGTGTACATGCGTGCGTGTGTGTGTGTACATGTGCGTGTGCGCGTGTGCGTGTGCGTGTGTGTGTGTACATGCGTGCGTGTTCCCTCCTTCCTGACATCCAGGCTACTGGGTGTTTTGAACATGTTATCCATTAATGCAGCAGAATGTTGAGTCAGGTTAAGTGACAGACTGACAGAAGAGCCCCTGCTGCTATTCCATCCTGAGAATCCTCTTTCAGCTTTATTAACTTACACTACGCCATGCATCATGTGGATTCATTCTTATACAGATGGTCTTTTTGTTATTGGTTTACTGTTTAAGCACTTTGACAGTACTCACTGACAATTGCTAATGTAAAAAGGGCTTTATAAAAATATTTGATTGTTTGATTAATTGCTGTATGATTTCTGTCTAGGTATGTAGTGATCAGAACGGATTGATTGATTGATCTTGTTGATTATTGCTCTCTAGGTTTGTTGTGATCAGAATATATTCAGTGTTTCCCCTATATTCATTTAGCAGAGGCGGGCCACTCCAGATTATATGATTTTAAATAAATCTATTAAATACATTTTAAAGAATCGGGATGGTAAAACCTTTTCAGTGTAAACTTAAACGATTAAAAACAGATATAAATTATGTGGAAAAGATAAATATATTTTTTAATAAGATCATCTTTGAGAACTAACAATCACCAAAATTAAAAACTACAGTCGGGGAGATAAGAACATGACATCAGTCATGGCAAAATGTGTAGAATTGCAGGTAATTAGCTTTAAAACTAGTGCTTAGCGATTAGTACTTTTTGCGGTCGTTTCGGTTCTCCAAACCGTTCGGACGCTACAGACGATTTTGTGAGAAGACCGATCTTCGGGATGTTTCATGGTCTGACAACTCTGTCACCTTTCACCTTTCACCTTTCACCTTTCACCTTTCACCGCAGATTCAAAAGTGCAACATGCGGTGGATTGAGATGCTTGCAAAAGTATTAACCCCCCCCTTGGCATTTTTCCTATTTTGTTGCCTTACAACCTGGAATTAAAATTGATTTTTTGGGGGGTTTGTATCATTTGATTTACACAACATGCCTACCACTTTGAAGATGCAAAATATGTTTAATTGTGAAACAAACAAGAAATAAGACCAAAAAAAACAGAACTTGAGCGTGCATAACTATTCACCCCCTCCAAAGTCAATACTTTGTAGAGCTACCTTTTGCAGCAATTACAGCTGCAAGTCTCTTGGGGTATGTCTCTATAAGCTTGGCACATCTAGCCACTGGGACTTTTGCCCATTCTTCAAGGCAAAACTGCTCCAGCTCCTTCAAGTTGGATGGGTTCCGCTGGTGTACAGCAATCTTTAAGTCATACCACAGATTCTCAATTGGATTGAGGTCTGGGCTTTGACTAGGCCATTCCAAGACATTTGCTTAGGGTTTCTTTAAAGTCTCACTGCCTCCTTCTCACAAATGATCCCAAAAAAATAAAAAATAAATAAAGTTGGTTCAACACAGTGGTGGGTCATTTTGACCCTAGGACAACGGGAGGGTTAAAGTAGTCAAAAGTGTGATATTTGGTCCCATATTCCTAGCGCGCAATGATTACATCAAGCTTGTGACTCTACAGATTTGTTGGATGCATTTGTTTGTTTTGGTTGAGTTTCAGATTATTTTTTGCCCAATAGAAATGAATGGTAAATAATGTATTGTGTCATTTTGGAGTCACATTTATTGTAAATAAGAATATAATATGTTCCTAAACACTTTTACATTAATGTGGATGCTACCATGATTACGGATAATCCTGAATGAATCGTGAGAAAGTTACTGACGCACAAATATCATACCCCCTCCCAAAAAAATGCTAACCTCCCTTGTTATTGTAATGGAGAGAGGTTAGCATGTCCTGGGGGTATGATATTTGTGCGTATGTACAGTGCATTCGGAAAGTATAACCCATAATGACAAAGCAAAAACAGCTTTTTAGAAATGTTTGCTAATTTAGAAGACAAAAAACAGAAATGTTACATTTACGTAAGTATTCAGACCCTTTACTCAATACTTTGTTGAATAACCTTTGACAGCAATTACAGCCTTGAGTTTTCTTGGGTATGACGCTACAAGCTTGGCACACCTGTATTTGGGGAGTTTCTCCCATTCTTCTCTGCAGATCCTCTCAAGCTCTGTCAGGTTGGATGGGGAGTGTCGCTGCACAGCTATTTTCAGGTCTCTCCAGAGATGTTAGATCGGGTTCAAGTCCAGGCTCTGGCTGGGCAGGGGCGCATGGGTGGGCCTGGGAGGGCATAGGCCCACCCACTTGGGAGCCATGCCCACCCATGGCTGTGCCCCTGCCTAGTAATGTGAAATATATAGTTTAGGGACTAATTTATTTATTTAAATTGACTGATTTTCTTATGAACTGTAACTCAGCAGAATCTTAGAAATTGTTGCATGTTGCGTTTATATTTTTGTTCAGTATAGTTCTAGACTTGATTCCTCCTGTGAATGATTTGAATTCTCTGTAGAGAAACGGTGCTTTGGGCTCACATAAAAAAATTGAACTAAATGGAATTCAAGTAATTAAACCGGAGTCTGTGAATTAGTTGTTTAATAACCCCCCCCAAAAAAAACGACATGTCGGTTAATCGCTCAGCGCTATTTAAAACTGCAAATCTTCTCTCAGCCCCATGGCAAAATGTATAGAATTACAGGAAATTAGCTTTAACTGCCTGAAGTTGATGTCCATGCCCCCGCGGAAAATCAATTAGCATAATAAAAAAATCCCCATATAACTCTGTCCCACTTATGTCGCACTTCCGCATCTGAGGGGAAAGGTGACGGAGCTAGGGCAATGTTAGTCAGACCATGAGACATCCCGAAAAATCTGTTTGTCACAGAACCAGCTGTAGCGTCCGAACGGTTTATTATGACCCCTCTGTGTAAAGGTGAGACTTTCACGAACTCGTACAGGCCTCACAAGACGTGTCTGAAAGTCCCCCGGTACCAGTTAAAAAACATTAATGGAAGTATATATGGAGACTGTTTAGTGACGACAATAAGGGGTTAAATATATGTAAACAAACAAATGTTTCCTGATCTTTTTTATATTTCTCACATATAGAACAGACACTTGAGAACAAACTTCCTTTTTTTTTTGGAGGGGAGAAAATATCTGTTATCCATGTAGGGAATCTGTTATCCATGTAGGGAATCTGTTATCCATGTAGGGAATCTGTTATCCATGTAGGGAATCTGTTATCCATGTAGGGAATCTGTTATCCATGTAGGGAATTTATTGATCTTGTTGATTATTACTCTAGGATTTCGGTGATCAAAATATATTGATTGATCTTGTTTCTGATTTGCTCTTTTCTAGGTTTGTGGTGATCCGAAGAGAGCGGTTGATCCAGAGACACATGGCGAAGCTGCGAGCCAGCCCCAGGCTGAACCAGGTGGACCGTGACGCCCTGCACTGGACCCCAGCTGTGGCCCTCAACTCTGTCCTGTCTGAGGAGGAGAGAGAGGCTGAGATGGATGTAAGTCTCTCACACACACACACACACACAGTGTTATTCAACTTTCGTCCTGGAGAGCCAATGGGTATGCAGATTTTTTGTTCCAGCCCATCACTAAACACACCCGAGTCAAATAATCAACTTCAGTCTGGACTCTAGATCATGATTAGGTAAATCAGGTGTGTTTTTGTGCTGGGCTGGTACAAAAGCCTGCACACACAGTAGCTAGCTCTCCAGGACCTCTGCTGTAGTGTTATAGACTTGGTATGTGTCAGTGTCTTCAGCCGAGGCTGTGTGATCTTTCAACACACCCACAGTCTGTTAAATGTATTGTTTGGTTAGCTTTAAGAGTTCAAACCAAGGCCAGTAATGGGCAAAGCATGTTCACTGTCACTAGGAATTTAATGTGGTGCAAAATTGCCCCAAATCAGTTCACTACATAATTAATAGTACTAAATATGCCATGAAATGCAATCTCTCCATGGTTGCTTAACAGCGAACGCTTCCTCTGCTTTGACATGCACGCACGCACACACAAACAAACATCCAATCAACAAGAAGAGGCAGTCTAGTCTCGTTATCATGAGAACCTGTGGTGATTCAAATGTCATGATGTTAATTCAAATTGTGTGTGTTCAAGTTGTATTTGTCACATGTACCAGTACAGCGAAATGCTTAACTTACCCTACCCAACAGTGCAGCATTCAATATCAAAAAAGTATCACTAATAATACAATAAAAATAAAAACATGAGAAATCAGAAATAAGAGGGGGAGCTGTACACTGAGTGTACAAAACATTAGGAACACCTTCCTAATATTGATCATCCCCTTTTGCCCTCAGAACAGCCTCAATTCGTCGGGGAATGGACTCTACAAGGTGTCAAGCGTTCCACAGGGATGCTGGCCTATTTTGCTCCAATGCTTCCCACAGTTGTGTCAAGTTGGCTGGATGTCCTTTGGGTGGTGGACCATTCTTGAGACACACGGGAAACTGTTGAGCGTGAAAAACCCAGCAGCGTTGCAGTTCTTGACACAAACCGGTGCGCCTGGCACCTACTACCGTACCCCGTTCAAAGGCACTTAAATATTTTGTCTTGCCCATTCACCCTCTGAATGGCACACATACACAATCCATGTCTCAACTGTCTCGAAGCTTAAAAATAATTTTTTAACGTGTCTCCTCCCCTTCATCTACACTGATTTGAAGTGGATTTAACAAGTGACATCAATAAGGGATCATAGTTTTCACCTGGTCAGTCTGTCATGGAAAGAGCAGGTGTTCCTAATGTTTTGTACACTCACTGTATACAGGGTAAATGTTCAATGTGCAGGGATACTGGAGTATTTGAGGTAGATATGTACATGTAGGCAGGCATTAGGAGAAAGTGACTGGTAGCAGGATTAATAATAATAATAATAATAATAATAATAATAATAGTAAACAGTGTAGATAAATTGTGTGTGTCAAATAATCAACGAATAATGTGCTGTGGAGACTTGTGGAGCAGGCAGACTGACCCTTGTGCTATAGTCAGTGGTCATGGTTAGAGCAGGCAGACTGACCCTTGTGCTATAGTCAGTGGTCATGGTTAAAGCAGGCAGACTGACCCTTGTGCTATAGTCAGTGATCATGGTTAAAGCAGCCAGACTGACCCTTGTGCTGTAGTTAGTGGTCATGGTTAAAGCAGCCAGACTGACCCTTGTGCTATAGTCAGTGATCATGGTTAAAGCAGCCAGACTGACCCTTGTGCTATAGTCAGTGGTCATGGTTAGAGCAGGCAGACTGACCCTTGTGCTATAGTCAGTGGTCATGGTTAAAGCAAGCAGGCAGACTGACCCTTGCGTCTGTTTATTTCCCCATCAGCCTACGGATTAGGATGTTGAGCTCACTGCCTGCCTGTGTTTCTCAGAGATATTATTATTATTATTATTATTGTCAATTTGTGTTTCTCAGAGATTTTTTTTATTTATTTCACCTTTATTTAACCAGGTAAGCCATTTGAGAACAAGTTCTCATTTACAACTGCGACCTGGCCAAGATAAAGCAAAGCAGTGCGATAAAAACAACAACACAGAGTTACATATGGGGTAAAACAAAACATAAAGTCAAAAATACAACAGAAAATATATATACAGTGTGTGCAAATGTAGCAAGTTATGGAGGTAAGGCAATACATAGGCCATAGTGCAAAATAATTACAATTAGTATTAACACTGGAATGATAGATGTGCAAAAGATGATGTGCAAATAGAGATACTGGGGTACAAATGAGCAAAATAAATAACAATATGGGGATGAGGTAGTTGTGTGGGCTAATTTCAGATGGGTTGTGTACAGGTGCAGTGATCGGTAAGGTGCTCTGAGAGATGATGATAATGATAATGTTTGTCGATCTGTGTTCATTTCAGGCTGAGCGACTGAAGGAGCAGGCTAGTTGTTGGGAGAAGGAGGAGAGAGAGGTGGCCTACCTGATGACTCACCCTCGTCCTCCCACTAAGGTCTACAGTAAGAACCCCTACAGAACCCACCAGCGTCGCCACACCGCCGGAGAACAAGGCTTGCACGTCTCTGAGGAGTGTAGTGAGGATGATGAAGATGATTCTGATTGGTCGCTGCCTATCCTAACGAATGCCCACGCCGTACTTGGAGTCAAGAGAAAGGTGAGAGCTAGAAATGAGTTATTTGTCACATTGCCTCATTGCAGGGTCAGGTGAATGCTGTTGTCCTGTGGGATTGGCTGGTTGGAGTCTTTACATAGTGATGGAAAAAGAAATAAATACATTGAATGTTATGCAATAGTTTCATAATTAGATTGTTTTCAATCATTATATATTGTGACTTAGTTTGTAGACAACACATCTTAACATACTAAGACAGAGGGATGTGGTAAATGCTCTTGACTGCAATGAAAGGTTCACTGGGTTCTTCATATCACGTTGACCCTCCTTTCGGACCTCACAGTACAGCAGATATACAGTTGTGATTTCCTCTGGCGCTGTGGAGACCGTTGTGCGGCAGGCAGACTAAACCGTGTTCTGTAGTCAGTGGTCATGGCTCATTTTTAAACCCCTCCATGGTTGTTTTCACATCTGCGTTGTCTATAGACCACTGCCCCCTTGTGGCGAAGATAATATTCCACCAGATTGTGGTCTAGAACAGTGTTTCCCAACTCTGGTCCTCCAGGACCCCCAACAGTACACATTATCGTTGTATCCCTGGACAAAACACACCTCATTTAACTCATTGAGGGTTTGATGATTAGTTGACCAGTTGAATCAGGTGTGCTTGTACAGTGTTACAATAAAAATGTGTGCTGTTGAGAAACGCTGTTCTAGAAGTTAGGGTCCCTCTCTCTATTTGACACAGCAGTACTATGGACAGCCAGATGATAAGACTGCCTGCTAATGATTGCTGCAGTTAACTAGTGAATTTGTAACAGGATTGATTTCATAGTCTTCCCTGGGTTTAATCCGCTACAACGAAAAGAACATGTCGTGCTTGTTATACTCAGTTAGTGGAAAACAAGATGATATGTAGAATGAGGCCTGTGATCAGAGTTAACTCTGCCAGTCTCATTTGTGGTTCTCTGAACCAGGCAGCCTTCATCGTGTGGGAAAGAGTTGCTCAAGCGTCGAGGCTCACATCGTGTGGTTGGAGCATTTTGCATTCAGAACAAGAGTTTACGACGAGGCCCGGTCCTCCCTGCAGACATTTAACCAGAGTCTTGAGTATCACCCTCTCTGTAGCTAGTAAACTGCAGAAAGAGTTTAGGATTATGTTTAACATGTTATTTGTTTGTCTGTCTTGGAGAGCAGTTGTGCCCAGAAAGTACTTTTTTTAGTCCATTACTAGGATTATTCTTTGTTCAGGAAACCGGCCCTAAAGTTGTATAGAAAAGGTTGTGTTTAACATTTGATCTGTGTGTTCCAGAGAGGGAGAGCTGAGAGAGCTCTGGTCCTCAAGAAGAGAGGTCAGGAGAGGAGATGGATAAGTAGCAGTGTGACAACCGAGACCATCTCGGAGACGACTGAGGTTCTGAACGAACCATTTGACAACTCTGAGGACGAGAGGTCCATGCCCCTGCTGGAGAGGACCTGCAGGGTGGGAGAGACGGAGGAGGAGCTGAGGAAACCAGTAAAGAGATGCAGAGGTCGTCCACGGCTGGAGAAAAACACGTACAGAGACAACCGTGAACACTGGAACGAAGGTAACGCAATCCTTCAGATGTTTTTAAAGCTATATCACTAAGTATACTGACAGTATACATTTTAAAATGTGAACATCATTCGACACCAATTTTCTCAAATCACTAATGACCTTTTCTCTTTCTACATTGTAGGGGCCGGTGTGCTAGTGAAGAAACCGGGCAGACCTCGAGCAGTAAAGCGCAAGAAGGGCTGGCCCAAAGGAGTGAAACGGGGGCCTCCAAAATGGCGGCTGAAGAAGGAGAGGAAGATGGGCTTCAAGCTGAACCTGTACACACCCCCGGAGACGCCGCTGGAGGCCGAGGAGCAGCACATCCAGGCCGAGGAGCCCAAGGAGGAGCTGGACCAGGCCTCTCCCATTATGGAGGCAGGGTCAGAGCCCAGCAGAGGCCTGGCCAGTCGGGAGATAGACAAGGAGCTAGCCTCGAAGCTCTCAGAGCCCCACAGTCCAATAGAGGAAGAGCGCTCCCCTGGGGTGTCTCCAGTGGCTTCTCCCATGGCCTGCTCTCTGGTAGCCTCCCCTGTGACCTCTAGAGCCATCTCCCCCGTGACCTCTAGAGCCGTCTCCCCCGTGACCTCTAGAGCCGTCTCCCCCGTGACCTCTAGAGCCGTCTCCCCCGTGACCTCTAGAGCCGTCTCCCCCGTGACCTCTAGAGCCGTCTCACCCGTGACCTCTAGAGCCGTCTCCCCCGTGACCTCTAGAGCCGTCTCCCCCGTGACCTCTAGAGCCGTCTCCCCCGCGACCTCGAGAGCCGTCTCCCCCGCGACCTCGAGAGCCGTCTCCCCCGCGACCTCGAGAGCCGTCTCCCCCGCGACCTCGAGAGCCGTCTCCCCCGCGACCTCTAGAGCCAGCTCCCCCGCTGGATCCCCCAGTCGTGACAGCAGCCAGGAGACGCCAGAGCCACCAGAGGATGACCCACAGGACAGGGAGCACGGGGCCCCTTCATCCCCGTCTCTGTCTCCATCCAAAGAGCTGGACAACAGCACTGAACGATCAGCCGAGGAGGAGGAGGAGGAGGCCACACACCTGGATGCAGACGGTGAAGACGAGAGTCACGTTGAGTCGACAGCAGAGGCTGAGAAACACCGAGACATGCAGCAGCTGGAGCCAGGGCCTTGTAAAGAGCCTTGTAAAACTGAGGCCTACACCACCCCGGCTTTTTTACATCCAAACCGTGAGGATTCTGAACAACGTCAGGAGGAGGAGTCTGTAGTTGTGGCCTATAGACATGAGAAGGAGCAGCCTGCCAACACTGCAGAAGAGAGAAGTGACCGTATCCAGGAACAGGCACCAACAACCTCAGCAGTAGCAGTAGACTCTGACCACCCCATTGACTCTGAGTCAGAGAGCAGCAGTCAGGAGGCTCCTCACCAGCCACCGCAGACAGAGAGGGCTAGAGAGAGGCTTGGAGTGCTGAGTCCTGCTGTCGTGCTAAGAGACGGAGAGGAGATTGATCCTCCGGTTTACCCTGAGTCTGATGTGGACCAGGAGACGGCACAGGCCGTACAGAGCCTCACCCAGGAGACGGAGCACGACCCAGAGACACTGAGGGATAGCGCCAGCTCGGTGTTCCACCAGGACTATATGGAGAGAGAGACCCAGGAGGCGTGCCGGAGCCTGCAGACTTACACCCACCACGTGGCCCCACAGAGTCCCCCTCACACCCTAACTTCGCTGGACGAAGGCTGCCCCCAGTCGGACCACAGCAGCCCCCTGTCCTCGGCCCACTCCCACCCCAGCCAGTCGGTGCGCTCAGTCAGCAGCCCGGCTGTGTCCATCCTGGAGAGTAGCGGAGGTAGCAGCAGTGGAGGAGGCTACACCCAGATCAGTCCTGACCACGCCTCCATCTCTGTCCCCTCCTCCCTCCACAACATGGCAACCAGCCCCATGATGGACGTGCCATCAGTGTCGGACCACTCGTCCCAGCAGGTTGTGGACAGTGGCTTCAGTGACCTGGGCTCCATCGAGAGCACCACAGAGAACTACGAGAACCCCAGCTCCTACGACTCCACGCTGGGGGGCAGCATCTGCGGCGGGGCCGGGGGTCCCTCTCAGAACAGCTGCTCCTACGGCGCCCTCCCCCCCAGCGGCCTGGCACAGAGCAGCTGTGCCGTCAGCCAGCAAATGGCGGGCGTCAACCCTGGCAGCTGTGGCATGATTCAACAGAATAGCCTGAGCTCCCCGCAGCACTGCAACGTCAAGTCACCACAGGGCTGTGTGGTGGTGGAGAGACCACCGAGTAACAGTCAACACAGTCACAGTCAACACAGTCAACACAGTCACAGCCATACAATCACACACAATCCCCACGGCCATACTAGGCACACTATCACTCCACACGGTCAACACAGCCAGCTAACGCAACACAGCCCGTACACACACCCGCACCCTGCACACAGCCAGCTGACGCAACACAGCCCGTACACACACCCGCACCCTGCACACAGCCAGCTGACGCAACACAGCCCGTACACACACCCGCACCCTGCACACAGCCAGCTACATAGTGTACGTCATAATCAGCTCAGCCAGCACAGTCAACACACCCTTCACAGTCAACACGGCACCAGCCAGCACAGCCGCTGTCAGCAGCAGACCATGCCACAGTGTGTCATGCCCACCAACTTCACAGTACCCATGCAGCTAGCCGACAGCCCAGATTCAGGCAACGCCAACCTGAGCAGCTTCTACGAGAGGATGAACCAGGAGGGCTATAGCAGCGGTCATTACTCCCAGCCCTCGGCCACCTTCAGCCTGGCCAAACTGCAGCAGCTGACCAACACCCTTATGGACCACCCTCACTCTCTGCCTTTCAACCACTCCCACTCAGCCTCTCACCCCCACTCAGCCTCTCACCCCCACTCAGCCTCTCACCCCCACTCAGCCTCTCACCCCCACTCAGCCTCTCACCCCCACTCAGCCTCTCACCCCCACTCAGCCTCTCACCCCCACTCAGCCTCTCACCCCCACTCAGCCTCTCACCCCCACTCAGCCTCTCACCCCCACTCAGCCTCCCACCCCCACTCCCACCCCATCACATCCTATACAAACAGTGCCTCCCTGTCATCTCACTCTCAGCACTCTGGCCTGGTGTCCCAGTCCCCCCACCCCGGAGGCCACCCCCACCCCCACGGGGTCTCTCCTCACCCTGGGGGCTCCCAGGTCCAGGTGCAGGCCACCATGACCCCCCCTCCGCCTTCCTCCCACCCCCTTAGCTCCCCTCAGATGATGCTGCAGCGCAACGACATGGGCATCCCCAACATCACCCCCTCCCAGAGGACTCTACAGGCTCAAATGGCCCCCGGGGGACCCAAGGACCCCACACACATCTCCATGCGCTCCAAGTCAGCAGCCCCTGGTCACTCCCCCCACCAGCAGCAGATGTACAGCCATGCCCACGGGGCCCCCCAGACAGTCACCATGCAGGCCCCCTCGTCCCGGACGCTGGCAGCCGTGCCCAGGGGCATGAACTTGGGCACGGTCAACATCATGCCGGCCCCCTACAACCGCGCTGTGAACATGCCCGCCGCCGCCGCCGCCATCAACCACGCCATGAACGGCTACCGCGTCACCACCCAGAGCGCCGCCATGATGGCGGCCAACGGTGGTTACCACGGCAACGGTCATCAGATGGCTGCGGCCTACATGAACCAGTCACCCGGGGCCCAGTACGCCTCTATGCAGATTGGCATGATGGGAACACAGCCATACACCCAGCAACCCATGCAGGCTCCGCCCCACGGCAATATGATGTACTCTTCAGGTGGTCACCATGGATACATGACCAACACCGGACCCCTGTCCAAGCAGACACTCAAAGGGCCTTTCATCAGACGGTAACCCACGGTTACTAACCTAACCGTTAACTAACAGTTAACGAAACGGTAACTACCGTCAGACTGAATCAATCTGACTGGATGTTTAAATCACACAAATGTGCATTATTAATTATTATTACAATTAGTCCCTGATGCACACATTTGGCCTTTTTGGTTGTTGATAATGTTTTTGTTTGTTTGTTTGTTTGTTGTTATTTTGTTTATAGCTACTTAAAAACCAGCACTTGGAAAGAATGCATAAAGTTTGATCAACAAGCAAACTTTCTACAAAAAGCTACTATCTATCTATGTCAAAGTATTTTTGTTCCTAACAGATGGGAAGCCTTACTTCATAAAGATGAACATTTATTTAATTAGTATTAGTTTCCCTGATCACTCCTTAGGGCAGGCGGAGGTGGGGAGACGGGGGAGACGGGAGAGAGATTTCATCACCGGGAGAGAGAGAGGGCGGAAGGGAGTGAGTGCAGTTGTGTAGCAGCCTCAAACGAAGCCATCAAATGTGCCTGCTACAAACAGACTTAAACTATTGGATATTCCTGCAACCTGTTCAGTGTACCTGTCTAACAGTGCTGACAATTAGTTCGTACTATACTCATGCCTTTTGTATATTTAAATTATTGTACTTATTTTGTAAAGTGACAATTAGCATGCTTCAGTCTCTGGTCTCCATTAGTAACAGTGCATTGAGTAGTACTGTACAGGTGTTGTGCTTAATAGCAAAGACATCTTAAAGACATTTTGGCCTTTATTAGGTTCCCTCGCTTACAAAGGGGGGGAGAAAGAATAAACTATATTTTGTTAATTCTAATAATAATGTAAAAAAGTGTCAACTTCTTTAATCCTGTTCTTCTGTATGTTTGAGAGGTTTTATTGCCGTTTATGTATAGTTCTGAAGTCTTTTGTAACAGATTTCCTTGAGGCAGCTTTCTGTTTTATAATGCAGAAGACTTCTGTCAAGATAAATAAGCGTATTGTTACCCTCACTCTGATTTTAAAACATTTCAAAGAGGTGTACCAATGTCGAAAAATGTTGGGGGGAAAAAAACAACAAAATAAATAAGATCATGATTATTATTAATAATAAAGAAATATAAATTTAGTCCAAAGTTGATATTTTACAATTTCTTTAAAAAGTTACATTTTCATTCCATCTGTAGATTTGTTTTCTATCTTGATAAAATGTTGGATTTATATTTTACAAAGTGTAGGAGAAGAGAGGATGTGAATAGACCAATCTAAGCTAACAGATTGCATGTAAAAAGCAACTTGTACTTGTGTTTTTGTTAATATTGCTCTTTTGTAGCCTTTGTACCTGTACAGAACGGCTGGCAGGGACAGTTACAGGCGGAGACCTGGCTGTGTGCACAAACAATTGGACAGAATGACACTCTTGTATTTATGACTTTTCTCCTTTGTCAGTCACTTATAAATGCTGTACATTTTAGCATAAAATAAATTATGATTGACCATGCACACGATTCTGCTCCTTTGACTTCCGACTGACTGAACTTCAGATTAATTGGGAGTTTTGAAGTTTAAAAAAAAAAAAGTACAACGACAGAAGTCCAAGGCAATGTCCTCTTTATCTCCAATAAAACTTCAGCGTTTAGTTTAAATCTTACATTTTAGAGTACAATTGGAGTACTTGATTCTACAACGGTACTCTACTCCACTGGTTCCCAAACTGTGGGCGACGCCCCAGGAGTCGGCAGGGGGTCATGAACAGTCGACGAGGCGTGCGCATGCGGGATGTTCCCCAATGCTCGAATGGGGGCCGAAAGTTATGGAATCCCTGCTCTACTCTACAATAGTACTCTGCTAATATATATATATAAGTACTCTACAATAGTACTACACACTACTCTAGAACAGTACTCTACAGACTGACTGGCAGTATTTTTGAAGTACTAGGAAACCTACTTGTAAGACTTTGTTTATTTTCTAATTTCTTGTGGAACCAAATGATCCAAATTTAAATGCGTTTCCTTTTCTCGGGGTGCATCGATCACATTTATCTTTCTTTTCATCCTCCTATTTTTCCTTTATTTTCTTCTACCTCATGTTCCTCTGTTCCTCTGTTCTGAGAGGTAGGTGTCCAGCTGTTTCGGGAAGCCGCAGTCGGGGGATGCTGTGTTGCTTCACGTGGTTTAATGGCATCCACCACCGTCATGTTCTTACAGATCACCGGGTTGGCCAGGAACAGGGTGGCTGACCTGCTTCTCCCCGTCACACGGTGGACCAGGAACAGGGTGGCTGACCTGCTTCTCCCCGTCACACGGTGGACCAGGAACAGGGTGGCTGACCTGATTCTCCCCGTCACACGGTGGACCAGGAACAGGGTGGCTGACCTGCTTCTCCCCGTCACACGGTGGACCAGGAGCTTATCAGGAAATACAGAATAATAAGAATACTCTTTATAATACAAGATTAAAGGTGTTTATTAGGATGCATGGTAAGCTACCACTGTATAATCACTTTAATGATTAAGCATTCATAACCTACAAGTATTCATACATATGTTTCATTTCTAAACCAGTAATAAACATTTGGAAGCGTTTATAAACATTACAATTCATAAGTATTTATAATAATAATTTATAAAGCCTTTATAAGCAATTAAAAGTTATAATAAAATAAGTTCTAATACAATGTCTAAAACTAACTTACTCAAAGGTAAGCTGAGGGTTTGGTTGATGAACTGTGCTGCAGAGAAGTACTGTCAAAAGGTTGGAGTATCCTCCGTCAACGACCCCATAGGAGACCATGTCACTGCAGTAGAGCGCTCCTGTTTCCACATTGTCATGCCCAGCTTCTTCAGATATGATTTGTCTTTGGCTCTGTCAAAGTTAGGATTTACTAACCTGAGAGCCTGTCTATTGGTGCTGTCATGCCAACTCCTTGTCACTCATTGTCAAATTGACAAATGTTTTGGAATTGACAAGAGCACAAACCCAGATTGGGGACCAGGCTAAAGATTTACAGTGATATGTACTTCAGGTAGGAGACAAAAAAGGTATACTAACTAATACATCTAAGTAACTTATGTATTACAGTAATACCCAGATATAATACTGTACACATGTTTACCAGGAACAGAAGGTAAATAATAAACTGGGTACCAGTCTGTTTCTTCTCTCTTGTAAACTCCTTGTGGAATTGTCAAACCTAACATTTGGCATTTACAATGAGTGACAAGGAGTTGACATGACAGCACAGACAGACTGGCACTCAAGCTAGGTAAATAACGCGGCTTTTATAAATTAATCCTACAGACGATGAACCATTATAAAATGTTGATGGACTTAATAAATGAAAGTATGGAAAAGATGGATGAAATCAAAAACGAGTATAATTGAAAAATAAAGTGTGATGACATATTTCAATAATGACACCCTTGATGTTGTAGACGCATTCCAAAAAATAAATATTTGACGATACAGAATTTTCAAAACGCACATATGTGATTCTTCGTTGCAATGGGTTCAAATGTTGAATTTGATCTGTTACAGAACACGTACTTGTCTCCAATCCAGACATTGGGCCAGACTTGCTTGATGCCAGTGTGTGCGCCACACAGTCACGGTTAAAGGAAAACTCCTCCCCAAAAACTATATTTTGGTTTTGGTTTCATTAGTCCACGGTTGACATACAAAATGCATCATACGGGATGATTTCTGTATTTTGAAAGTTACTGAGCTTGAAAACTTGATTTCTGACAAGCAAAACATTTTGGGACTATGTCGACAATGGACTAATGAAACTAATACCAGAAGATAGTTTTGGGGTGGCGTTTTCCTTTTAAGGCTTTTCTCCAGCTCATAGCCTCCAGGTGTCTTAGGAATAAACTTCTTCACAGTCACTCGCCTCTTGGAGCTGTTGAGACGCCATGTTTCTCACAATAGCTTCTTGCTTTCACACAGGATCCATTCCCTTGAGGGGAAAAAAATCTATATATATTTTTTGATTTGCCGCAATTTCCCTCCAACCTGCCAAATAGGCAATGTAGTAAGACCGGTAACTAGGGCACATTTTTGTTGATGTGCATTTTAGGCATTATTTAAATCCTAACATGCATTGGCAAATGTTAGAATTAGAATTCTGGACAAAGAACAACTTACCAAGAGATTCAACTGAAGTGTTCTAACGTAGGACCTATAATGGCACAGTGTAGCCTGTCCTGTGTGTGTGTGTGTCCTGTTTAACATGTTGTCAAACAGTTCTAGGAAACAAATAGAAAAATGTGTTTGAAGTTTTAATTCTGGGAGCCTGACTGGAGTGGAGTCGGTCAGGGACACAGATTGTATAACTGGCCAGTGACAGGACAGGCATGAAATGGAGAGGATATTTTTAGGACTAGTATGTGGCAGGCAGAAAAGCTCCCTGACCTTAGTGGCTGAGTAACTTGCCTGTAGGGAAAAACCTCCTCAGTCATAGGGTTTGTCCCAAATGGCACCCTATTCCTGGTCAAAAGTAGCGCACTATATAAGGGAATATGGTGCCATCCTGAACAGAGCTGGTAACGTTAATCTCTGCTGCTGGCAGAAGGAAGCTGTGCTATGCTCATCCACCCTAAAGACATATCGCACTCAAGTGAACAGGGTCTGTTGGAATTCTGTCAGTTTACATATCACAGTCTTAAAGCAAGGGCCGTGGGACTCTGTGCATCATTCTATAAGAAGCAGTAGGCCTATATCTCACAGGTTATATAGTCAAACAAATATGGAACTTTGGTGGGTGTTTCTAGGATAAAATCTTTGAAATGTGTTAAGATAGGGAAAGGAGGATTTTCTGTATAAAATGGTACAAGGCTTGAGTTCTCAGTTACAGTTGAAGTCGGAAGTTTACATACACCTTAGCCAAATACATTTAAACTCAGTTTTTCACAATTCCTGACATTTAATCCTAGTAAAAATTCCCTGTCTTAGGTCAGTTAGGATCATCACTTTATTTTAAGAGTGTGAAATGTCAGAATAATAGTAGAGTGATTTATTTCAGCTTTTATTTCTTTCATTACATTCCCAGTGGATCAGAAGTTTACATACACTTAATTAGTATTTGGTAGCATTGCCTTTAAATTGTTTAACTTGGGTCAAACGTTTCGGGTAGCCTTCCACAAGCTTCCCACAATAAGTTGGGTGAATTTTGGCCCATTCCTCCTGACAGAGCTGGTGTAACTGAGTCAGGTTTGTAGGCCTCCTTGTTCGCACACGCTTTTTCAGTTCTGCCCACACATTTTCTATAGGATTGAGGTCAGGGCTTTGTGATGGCCACCAATACCTTGACTTTGTTGTCCTTAAGCCATTTTGGCACAACTTTGGAAGTATGCTTGGGGTCATTGTCCAATAGGAAGTCCCATTTGTTACCAAGCTTTAACTTTCTGACTGATGTCTTGAGATGTTGCTTCAATATATCCACATACATTTCCTTCCTCATGATGCCATCTATTTTGAGAAGTGCACCAGTCCCTCCTGCAGCAAAGCACCACCTCAGCATGATGCTGCCACCCCCGTGCTTCACGGTTGGGATGGTGTTCTTCGGCTTGCAAGCCCACCCCTTTTTCCTCCAAACATAACGATGGTCATTATGGCCAAACAGTTCTATTTTTGTTTCATCAGACCAGAGGACATTTCTCCAAAAAGTATGATCTTTGTCCCCATGTGCAGTTGCAAACCATAGTCTGGCATTTTTATGGTGGTTTTATAGCAGTGGCTTCTTCCTTGCTGAGCGGCATTTCAGGTTATGTTGATATAGGTCTCGTTTTACTGTGGATATAGATACTTTTGTACCTGTTTCCTCCAGCATCTTCACAAGGTCCTTTGCTGTTGTTCTGGGATTGATTTGCACTTTTCGCACCAAAGTACGTTCATCTCTAGGAGACAAAATGCGTCTCCTTCCTGAGCGGTATGACGGCTGCGTGGTCCCATGGTGTTTATACTTGCGTACTATTGTTTGTACAGATGAACGTGGTACCTTAAGGCGTTTGGAAATTGCTCCCAAGGATGAACCAGACTTGTGGAGGTCTACCATTTTTTTTCTGAGGTCTTTGCTGATTTCATTTGATTTTCCCATGATGTCAAGCACAGAGGCACTGAGTTTGAAGGTAGGCCTTGAAATACATCCACAGGTACACCTCCAATTGACTCAAATTATGTCAATTCGCCTATCAGAAGCTTCTAAAGCCATGACATTTTCTGGAATTTTCCAAGCTGTTTAAAGGCACAGTCAACTTAGTGTATGTAAACTTCTGACCCACTGGAATTGTGATACAGTGAATTATAAGTGAAATAATCTGTCCTGTAAACAATTGTTGGAAAAATTACTTGTATCATGCACAAAGTAAATGTCCTAACCGACTTGCCATAACTATAGTTTGTTAACAAGAAATGTGTGGAGTGGTTGAAAAACTAGTTTTAATGACTCCAACCTAAGTGTATGTAAACTTCCGACTGTATATGATGATATGCATGTTACGTTTACTGATCCTTTTTAAAGGCTCCTCAATGCGAGCCACAGAACTGATTTAAGGATGATATGATTGCGGTGTTGAAAGGAGCTGAGTGAAGCATTATAACATGTCAGATTTCAGTTTTACACCATCAATTTCCTCTTCTGTCTTCACATCATTCATTCTGACAGTGAAATCATTAGACCTGTGATATCCAATTATTTTTATTATGACAGCGAGCGTTTCTCTCTCTCTCTCTACGGTACGATGCTCTGGAGAGCATCTCTTAAGATTGGCTCAGTTTCTTCACAGTTTGACCCCGAATCATCTGTATACACGCTTTGAACCACAGTTGGCATATTTCTGTCACGGTAAATCATCCCTCTAACTGTGAGATATTTACGTTTTAACAGCTTCCGTGTAGATTTTTAACAGTTTAGACACATTATTCAGGGAGATAAAGTGACTGAAATAAGTGTAATGTTATTTCTGGATAAACGTATGCATGCAAGACACATCAATGTCACCTACATGTTGTTCTGTCTGTTGTTATCCATTGGTCTGTATTGATATATTTCTATCAAGCAAACATAGAACCACAAGAATATAAGATGTTAGGGCTCTTTTGTAGGAGAGACCAGACGTGTTGTGATAACGAACAGCAATCGTCTTTCACATTTATACCAGGAGTCATTATTCATTTCCCCTGTCCTTTCCAGAGCTAAGGACGGTGACCAGATGGTACAGTCGGGCGCGGACTGGCCATCTTGCGTTTCGGTCAAATGCCAGATGGGCTGTTCCATTTTAGCCCAGTGGCCCTGTCTAACTTGGGTTGTTCGTTGCAAAAATTATAATTATTTGGCTAATGATGGGAGCCTCTGGGGAAAAGTAGTCGGGTGTTGCGGCCTCAAGGGGGAAAAAAGGGGGCAGTGTGTTAGAAATGCCAGGGACGATTTCTGGTCCCAGTCCACCACTGGGTACAGTTGGCGTAGACATCCAGTGTTGGGGAGAAGCTGAGAATCCTTTGGCCCAGGCAGGGTGGGTGGTTCTGGGCTGTGTTTCTCTCTGATGGCAGAGCAGTGGTGGAGGCCAGGGACCTGCTGTTGTAGCACATTAACAGCAGGTGGTGGAGAGAACATAACTACCCCTCCAGATGTGATTCTGCTAATTGAAGCTAATTAGAGGACTTGTTCTTCATACTGTCATCGTTAGCATTTGGTGCTCTTCGCAATCTGTCATTTGTAATGCTGGTTGTTGTAGTAAGAAGGGCATTGCTGGTAACGAACGAGTGTTCAGTACTTACTTTACCATGGGTTTATGCGTTGTCTCTGAATGTAGACGTGTTTCTTCTCATTGTGAAGCAACAGTTATCTCACACAAGTCTTTGAATGATAAAATCTGAATGTGTTGATTTTATTTCTAACAAATATCTTTGTACTAAAGAATAAAACAGCTCAACCATCGAGAGCAGTGCTGCCCAACCCTCTTCCTGGAGAGCTACCGTCCAGTGGGTTTTCAGTCCAACCCTAATTTAACACACCTGATTCTACTTATTAGCTGCTCAGCAAGACCTTAACTAGCTGAATCAGATACGCTAAATTAGGGTTGGACTGAAAACCTACAGGACAATAGATCTCCAGGAAGAGGGTTGGGCAGCCCTGGTGTACAGAATGAGTATACAGTTGACTCCTACTAGTGCACCAGTCTATACTATGAGTATACAGTTGTCTCCTACTAGTGTACCAGTCTATACTATGAGTATCCAGTTGTCTCCTACTAGTGCACCAGTCTATACTATGAGTATACAGTTGACTCCTACTAGTGCACCAGTCTATACTATGAGTATACAGTTGTCTCCTACTAGTGTACCAGTCTATACTATGAGTATACAGTTGTCTCCTACTAGTGTACCAGTCTATACTATGAGTATACAGTTGACTCCTACTAGTGTACCAGTCTACACTATGAGTATACAGTTGTCTCCTACTAGTGTACCAGTCTATACTATGAGTATACAGTTGTCTCCTACTAGTGTACCAGTCTACACTATGAGTATACAGTTGTCTCCTACTAGTGTACCAGTCTATACTATGAGTATACAGTTGTCTCCTACTAGTGTACCAGTCTACACTATGAGTATACAGTTGTCTCCTACTAGTGTACCAGTCTATACTATGAGTATACAGTTGTCTCCTACTAGTGCACCAGTCTATACTATGAGTATCCAGTTGTCTCCTACTAGTGTACCAGTCTACACTATGAGTATACAGTTGACTCCTACTAGTGCACCAGTCTACACTATGAGTATACAGTTGACTCCTACTAGTGTACCAGTCTACACTGAGTATACAGTTGACTCCTACTAGTGCACCAGTCTATACTATGAATATACAGTTGACTCCTACTAGTACACCAGTCTATACTATGAGAATACAGTTGTCTCCTACTAGTGCACCAGTCTACACTATGAGTATACAGTTGTCTCCTACTAGTGCACCAGTCTATACTATGAGTATACAGTTGACTCCTACTAGTGTACCAGTCTATACTATGAGTATACAGTTGTCTCCTACTAGTGCACCAGTCTACAGTAAATCAAAAGTGCCTATAGATGCCCTCATTGTCATCTAGCCAGGTAGTGGACTTGGCTGTCCGGGTCTCGGCGCCGCTCCAGGAATCCAGCATCGGAACAGATGTTTCTGTTGGCAGCCTTAATGGGATCCACCAGGGACAGGTTCTCATCGATCATCAGGTAGGCCAGGATCAGACTGGAGGGACGACTCAGACCCATTGCACAGTGGACCAACACCTTACCTGCCAGGGCTGGGGGCGAGCTAAGAAAGGTAGGCACACTTAGTAGTCAGCTCTCATTCAGTTATATTCAGAAGAAGAAGACGGGTACAAAGGTAATTCCATTACATGTGTAATACTTACTTACGTAGGTAAAAATAATTTCATTCCCTACCTAAGTGGTGTCAGCTCACCCAAAAATCCCTGGCAACAGGGGTCTCATTTAAAGTGTCCCATTTACGCAGTAGAAGAACACCTCATGGACTACTTGTTGTTCAGTTCATATTGTGTCATTTGTGTCAAACTCTGCATTACAGACCTGTAGGCTTAATTTCAGCAAAATGGAGTACTTTTTAAATAGCTTTCCTCCCCAAAAGTTTTCTTTCAACAATGTTGCAACAAATGTTTCTACACACGGTAATCCGTGGTTTCTCTTATCCTACGTTGGGGCTTAGGGCCCATAGGAGCGGGTAATTGAACTGTCTTCCAGGCTGTGTTTCTGCCAGGGATTACTCAAGGCCTCGCTACGCACTGTGGAGCACTAGTCCGATCAGCCAGCCGGCACGTGAAGGAAGAGGGGAGGGGAGGCATCGAGCGCGTCCCAAATATCAACCTATTCCCTACACGGTGCACTGCTATTTACTAGGGTCCCATGGTGGAATTGGAATGGGCGACAGGGTGCCATTTGGGAGACAGCCGTCATCTAATTACTGGCAGGTCAGATATTGGATCACTCTGCATAACGGGGACAGGAAGTAGCAGCTCTGTTACAGCACAAGGCCACAAACATAATGGTGTAATTTCCGTGTCCAATGAAAGTGTTGCTTACAAATTACCAGGGCAATCCATGTTAAAACCAATTTTCCTGCCCAGTGTCCCCGGTTTATGAGGAGGTTACTGTGGGGTACGATATTAGCTTGATTATTATGTTTCGGCAGCTTTATGATTTGCGTTTTATCTGCTAATGGAATGGAACGGGAGTTAGAACTGACAGACGAATGATGTTTGAATATAATTAATTCACAATGTAATTTCAATGGTAATGTTAGACAAAATGATACATAGCATATAGAGTAAATGTAAAGCCTTCTGTTTCAGTAAAAAGCTTCTTAGGTCAGGTAACTGTAAAACACTGTGACAGCTGATGATGTAAACGGATTTGATTGATTGATTGATCGCGTACCGTTGGGCGAGCTCAGGGCGGTCTGCAGAGCAGAAGGCGGCGTTGAGGTCAGAGGAGGCCATGTGGAATGCCTCCAGTCCATGGTGATTGTAGTGTCCCTGTAGTAGCTGGTCCCCGTGTTCACATTAAACTTCCCATCCGCTGCGTTCAGGACGTGGATGATGTGATGAGCCTGGAGTGTCCTCTTTCATCTTTGGCTGCATACCTAACGACACACAAAACTATAAGAGGTCAGGGTTGTGGTCCATTTCAATTCAAGTTCAGTCAATTCGGGTCAGGAAGTAAAGGGAAAGCATTGAGGAACATTGGAATTTAAGTTTACTTCCTGAATTGACTGAATTCCATTTCTATTCAGTCAATTCAGGAAGTATACTGAAATTCCAATTCCATTTCAATTCAGTCGATTCATGAAGTAACCTGAAATTCCATTTCTATTTCAGTTTACTTCCTGAATTGACTGAATTGGAATTGACCCCAACCCTGTAAAAGAGGTATTTTAATCTCTGGTTCAAACCATCAACTCATGCCCCCTCGACTCACATCACTCCTTACACAGCAAATGTATCTAGTGTTGATTTTTCAGTGTAACATTTCTAGTGTAAGTGTTAGATTAACATTAATTGGTTTAAAAGAGCCCCAGCGTTGTTGTTAATAACCAGTGTTAACATTTACATTTACATTTACGTCATTTAGCAGACGCTCTTATCCAGAGCGACTTACAAATTGGTGCATTCACCCTATAACCAGTGGGATAACCACTTTACAAATAAAAAATTTAAGAGGGGGGGGGGGGGGGGGGTAGAAGGATTACTTTATCCTATCCCAGGTATTCCTTAAAGAGGTGGGGTTTCAAATGTCTCCGGAAGGTGGTGAGTGACTCCGCTGTCCTGGCGTCGTGAGGGAGCTTGTTCCACCATTGGGGTGCCAGAGCAGCGAACAGTTTTGACTGGGCTGAGCGGGACTATGCTTCCGCAGAGGAAGGGGAGCCAGCAGGCCAGAGGTGGATGAACGCAATGCCCTCGTTACGTACGGAGGTGCCGTTCCCCTCACAGCTCCATAGGCAAGCACCATGGTCTTGTAACAGATGCGAGCTTCAACTGGAAGCCAGTGGAGTGTGCGGAGGAGCGGGGTGACGTGAGAGAACTTGGGAAGGTTGAACACCAGACGGGCTGCGGCATTCTGGATGAGTTGTAGAGGTTTAATGGCACAGGCAGGGAGCCCAGCCAACAGCGAGTTGCAGTAATCCAGACGGGAGATGACAAGTGCCTGGATTAGGACCTGTGCCGCTTCCTGTGTAAGGCAGGGTCGTACTCTCCGAATGTTGTAGAGCATGAACCTGCAGGATCGGGTCACCGCCTTGATGTTAGCGGAGAGTCCAGGGTCACGCCAAGGCTCTTCGCACTCTGGGAGGAGGACACAACGGAGTTGTCAACCGTGATGGCGAGATCATGGAATGGGCAGTCCTTCCCCGGGAGGAAGAGCAGCTCCGTCTTGCCAAGGTTCAGCTTGAGGTGGTGATCCGTCATCCATACTGATATGTCTGCCAGACATGCAGAGATGCGATTCGCCACCTGGTTATCAGAAGGGGGAAAGGAGAAGATTAGTTGTGTATCGTCAGCGTAGCAATGATAGGAGAGGCCATGTGAGGATATGACAGAGCCAAGTGACTTGGTGTATAGCGAGAATAGGAGAGGGCCTAGAACTGAGCCCTGGGGGACACCAGTGGTGAGACACAGCTTCTCACCACGCCACTTGGTAGGAGCGACCGGTCAGGTAGGACGCAATCCAAGAGTGAGCCGCGCCGGAGATGCCCAGCTCGGAGAGGGTGGAGAGGAGGATCTGATGGTTCACAGTATCAAAGGCAGCAGACAGGTCTAGAAGGACAAGAGCAGAGGAGAGAGAGTTAGCTTTAGCAGTGCGGAGAGCCTCCGTGACACAGAGAAGAGCAGTCAGTTGAATGACCAGTCCTGAAACCTGACTGGTTAGGATCAAGAAGGTCATTCTGAGAGAGATAGCAAGAGAGTTGGCTAAAGACGGCACGCTCAATAGTTTTGGAAAGAAAAGAAAGAAGGGATACTGGTCTGTAGTTGTTGACATCAGAGGGATCGAGTGTTGGTTTTTTGAGAAGGGGTGCAACTCTCGCTCTCTTGAAGATGGAAGGGACATAGCCAGCGGTCAAGGATGAGTTGATCAGCGAGGTGAGGTAGGGGAGAAGGTCACCGGAGATGGTCTGGAGAAGAGAGGAGGGGATGGGGTCAAGCGGGCAGGTTGTTGGGCGGCCTGCAGTCACAAGTCGCAATATTTTATCTGGAGAGAGAGGGGAGAAAGAAGTCAAAGCATAGGGTAGGGCAGTGTGAGCAGGACCAGCAGTGTCATTAGACTTAACAAACGAGGATCGGATGTCGTCAACCTTCTTTTCAAAGTGGTTGACGAAGTCATCCACAGAGAGGGAGGAGGAGGGGGGGGGGGAGGAGGATTCAGCAGGGAGGAGAATGTGGCAAAGAGCTTCCTAGGGTTAGAGGCAGATGCTTGGAATTTAGAGTGGTAGAAAGTGGCCTTAGCAGCAGAAACAGATGAAGAAAATGTAGAGAGGAGGGAGTGAAAAGATGCCAGGTCCGCAGGGAGTCTAGTTTTCTTCCATTTCCGCTCAGCGGGAAGAGATGATAGGATGGCAGAGGAGAGAGTAGTGGGAGAGAGAGAGCGAAGGTTGCGGCGGCGCATTACCATCTGTGTAGGGGCAGAGTGAGTAGTGTAGGAGGAGAGCGAGAGAGAAAAGGATACAAAGTAGTGGTCGGAGACATGGAGGGGAGTTGCAGTGAGATTAGTAGAAGAGCAGCATCTAGTAAAGATGAGGTCAAGCGTATTGCCTGCCTTGTGAGTAGGGGGGGACGGTGAGAGGGTGAGGTCAAAAGAGGAGAGGAGTGGAAAGAAGGAGGGAGAGAGAAATGAGTCAAATGTAGACGTAGGGAGGTTGAAATCCCCCAAAACTGTGAGGGGTGAGCCATCCTCAGGAAAGGAACTTATCAAGGCGTCAAGCTCATTGATGAACTCTCCAAGGGAACCTGGAGGGCGATAGATGACAAGGATATTAAGCTTAAATGGGCTAGTGACTGTGACAGCATGGAATTCAAATGAGGAGATAGACAGATGGGTTAGGGGAAAAATTGAGAATGTCCACTTGGGAGAGATGAGGATTCCTGTGCCACCACCCCTCTGACCAGATGCTCTCGGGGTATGCGAGAACACATGGTCAGACGAGGAGAGAGCAGTAGGAGTAGCAGTGTTTTCAGTGGTAATCCATGTTTCCGTCAGCGCCAGGAAGTCGAGGGACTGGAGGGTAGCATAGGCTGGGATGAAGGCAGCCTTGTTGGCAGCAGAACGGCAGTTTCAGAGGCTGCCTGAGACCTGGAACTCCAGGTGTGTGGTGCGTGCAGGGACCACCAGGTTAGAGAGGCAGCAGCCACGCGGTGTGAGGCGTTTGTGTAGCCTGTGCGGAGAGGAGAGAACAGGGATAGGCAGAGGCATAGTTGACAGGCTGTAGCAGATGGCTACAATAATGCAGAGGAGATCGGAATGAAATGAACTAAACATATGGGAAAGGAGAGAGCAGGGCCTCCCTCACCAAAACTCCCAAATATAACTCTCCCAGCTTCCACCTCAGAAACTATAATTGTTTCACTGAACCACCCGAATAAAACTCTCCCAACTTCCACTTTAGAAATTAGAATTGTTGTAAACTACAGCGGTTCAATGTTTCAAGGAATAGACTCAACTTACTTTATTCAGCTAGCTAACTATGAGGCCATAGCTAACTAGCATGCTAGCATCCAATAACACACAGTTTAGCACCAATACTTGGTTACAACAAACTACCAATAGTGTGTTAACACACTAAACAGATAATTCGTGTCCTTGTCTAGTTCCTTTCATAACGCAGCAATAATTAAACGTTGGCTAGCTAGCACAAATATATTGTATTTAGCTGCTACAGTACAGCTAGCTGGTAGTGTTGGCTAGCTAGCAATGGCTGCTGTGTTGACTTTGTTTGAAAAACGGCGTCGCTGCGAACGAATGTAGCTGGCTAAAATTATAGTGTATTTAGTTGCTATAGTACTGCTAGCTGGTAGCGTTGGCTAGCTAGCAATGGCTGCGGTGATGACTTTGTTTGAAAAACGGCGTCGCTGCGAACAAATGTAGCTGGCTAAAAGGATATTGTATTTAGTTGCTACTGTTGCTAATAGCTACTCGCCAGCTAGTCCAGGAGGTGAGTTAGCTAGCTAGCTAGCTAGCTTTGTGCTACACCCGGCACCGCTGAATACAATACTAACCTACAATAATTACATACAATAACTACCCACAACAACCCACGATGCCTACCTACAATACCTAACTACAATCTAAATACATATTTTAAGCCTTACTCGACAAAGCCCAAGCTATGTATAAAGCCAAACTTACCCGACGCCAGCTGTCTGGGTGGCAGACAAGAATACATTGGTCTTCTGCAATCAGTAGCTGTAATTAAGTACAGTAGCTACTAACTACCTAACGTTAATGCTTCAGATAATGAGGTTAGAAAAACAGCTGAATGGTAGGTAGCTAGCTGGCTTAATTACAGGTACTCTTAAGCGTGAAATAACATTGGAAACAACTATCCACAGTTGCTAAAAGTTACCAGTAGCTTCCCGCTAGCTAGCTAGCTTTATTGGTCCAGGTAGTGGGTTAGCTAGCCTCGTGCTTCGCCGGGCTCACTCGAATACAATACTTACCTACAATAATTACCTACAATAACCTACAATAACTACCTACCTACCTACCTACAATACCTAACTACAATACCTACCTACAATCTAAATACATGGTTTAAGCTTTACTCAACACCATATAAGAAGCCAAGCTTACCTCCTGCTAGAGAAAACACAACCTCACCCGACCTCGCTCCTCCGCACTACGGCCACTGATCCCAAAACCACGCCCATCATTATCATATTTCCCAGGATACTCTATTGCAGGTAGATTTTTATAATTGTTGGTTTCAATATCTATGTTTTTGCATGTACATTGATTAATTAATCTTGTCACATTTTGTTGTGTTACAGCCTGACTTCAACGTGGATTAAATATACTTTTTTCTCACTCATCTAAACACAATACCCCATAATGAAAAAGTGAAAACAGGTTTTTAGCAATATTTACACGTTTATTGAAAATGAAATACAGCAATATCTAATTTACATAAGTATTCTCACCCCTGAGAATACTTGTAGAAGCACCTTTGGCAGCGATTACAGCTGTGAGTCTTTCTGGGTAAGTCTCTAAGTGCTTTCCACACCTGGATTGAGCAATATTTGCACATTATAATTTTTTAATTTCTTAAAGCTCTGTCAAGTTGGTTGTTGATCATTGCTAGACAACCATTTTCAGGTCTTGCCATAGATTTCCAAGTAGATTTAAGTCAAAACTGTAACTCGGCCACTCAGGAACATTCACTGTTTTCTTGGTAAGCAACTCCAGTGTAGATTTGGCCTTGTGTTTTAGGTTATTATCCTGCTGAAAGGTGAATTCATCTCCCAGTGTTTGGTGGAAAGCAGATTGAACCAGGTTTTCCTTTTGGATTTTGCCTGTGCTTAGCTCCATTCCATTAATTTTTTTATCCTGAAAAACTCCCCAGTCCTTAACGACTACAAGCACACCCATAACATGATGAAGCCACCACTATGCTTGAAAATATGGAGAGCGGAACTCAGTAATGTGTTGTATTAGATTTGCCATTCTTTGCAAGGCATTGGAAAACCTCCCTGGTCTTCTTTGTACATGTCTATTGTCAATAAACAAACCTAAGAACATTCATAATTTCATAGTTAAGAACACTATAACGTCTACCCAATTTCATACCACAAAGCTGTTTTAAGAAACTGGATTCAATAGTAATTCCATTCTTATGGGATAACAAGGCAGCTAGAATTTGAAAGAAGCATTTATGCAAGTACAAGATAGAGGAGGGGTTTGGCCTTCCTCACTTTAAACTGTATTATTGGGCTGCTAATCTGTGGAAACCAGCATATGTGGAAAAATGACACTTATGACTCTAACCCAGTCATTTGTCACACTCTTAGGATCTGGAAACAAATTAGGTATTTTCTTAACATACTTTTTGACTCTAGCTTGAAATGTACTGATTCATGTTACGCATTTTTTACTTTACATGTATAAGGAATGTATATGTTGGCACCCCAATGGTGGAACAAGCTCCCTCACGACGCCAGGACAGCGGAGTCACTCACCACCTTCCGGAGACACTTGAAACCCCACCTCTTTAAGGAATACCTGGGATAGGATAAAAGTAATCCTTCTACCCCCCCCCCCCCCCCCCCAAACAATAAAATAATAATAATAAAATGTGATATATTGTAAAGTGGTTGTCCCACTGGCTATCATAAGGTGAATGAACCAATTTGTAAGTCGCTCTGGATAAGAGCGTCTGCTAAATGACAAATGTAAATGTAATGTTGGGGTCAATGAAGGGTAGATGGGAACTAGGAATATGGAAAGTTACGGAGAGCAGAAGCTTCATATTCTGTTCCATGTTTCTGAGGAGAGAGGTGAAGGGCAATTGTTAGTCTCTAAGGCAGGCCGGCTGCGGAAAATAGGGAGGAGGGAGGAATGCGTCTCGAGGTCAAATCAACAGATGAAGTGAGAAGAAACCTCTGGGAGGGGGGCCAGAGAGGCCCACCACAATGTCTCTCCTGTTGCAGTACTATCTCACACAAATAATATTATTATTATTATTATTATTATTATTATTACATACTTTCCACGCCCGCAAAGGTTTCAGTAACTGGCAGGGCTGTGAGTACACCAGTGAGAGGAACCAATTAAATTTCTGCCTAGCAACAGAGATGTATTGGTTGTCTAGATGTGTAAGGAGTTGACCAGGCCTATTAGAAGGTTATAGATATATGTGATTGTGTGATCATGCCTTGTCTTTGCAGCTGTATGACCCAGTGGGTGAATAAACTTGGTTTGATCTTTTTCCTAGTTGTCCATTTTAGTTTTTACTCAGTTTGTTCAGAACCTAACAATACGATCTGTGAACATTGACAGCCCAATTTGTCTGAATCATGCTTTCCACCCTGCATTGGATGATATGGTGTTTTCACAGTGGAGGGAGAAGGGGCTCACAACAATCAATAACTTATACATTGATGGTCATTTAGCTTCATTTCAACAATTTACAGGGTAAGTTTAACATGCCAGCAACACATTTTTTTTCAGATACCTCCAAATCAGGAATTTCTTAAGGACACATATCCCACAGTACGGCATTAAGCCAAATAATCCTACATTGGATAGCCTTATCCTTGTCAAACCCCATTCAAATAGGGTCGGTGTCTAGACTTTATGATGTGCTAACAGGCCCACATAGAGGTATCCACAGACACTATTAAAAAGGGCTTGGGAGCAGGAACATTGGTTCAGAAATCTCAGATGAGGACCGGGTTGAAGCTCTCAGGAATATAATCCACACAGTTAAGTGAACGCCAGACACAACCTTGTTCAGTGTAAAGTGATGCACAGGTTACGTTCCTCCAAAGTTAAACTTCATAAAATATTCCCAGACACCTCACCACTGTGTGAGAGGTGCAAGCAGGATGAGGGGACTTTGACCCACTCATTGTGTCCTAAGTTGTTACATGCTTACAGGGCTCTCATTAGTTATTACTTATCTAAAGCCTTTGATAGAGTTATGGCCCCAGACCCATTGATCGCTCTGTTTGGTACAGTTGATGGGAATAACCAGGAAGGGAAGGCTGTCTCTCTATTGTACTCTATTAGCCAAAAGGCTCATATTGCAATTTTGGAAATTGCAGACTACCTGGGAATGTGGTTACGGGACTAAGGGAATGTAATGCATATGGAAAAGATTCGATACAATACCTCCAATAGAAGTCCAATGTTTTACCAAATATGACAGCCAATACTGGATGAATGGTCTATTCCCCATAACTGGGTTGATGATCTGCTGCTACTCTGCACTGTACTCCACTCAATATTTATTTTTGGTTTAACTACACTGCTTGTAATGACTATATGCTGTCTTCTTATATGTATTTTTGTATGTGTGAGTTAAGTTTTGTTTTGTCCTCAATGTGCCGTCCCATTCAACACTCCAATGAATGTCAATGTTTCTATCTCTGTCTTCTTTTCCTACTGGAAAATAATAAACATGTTATTTTAAAAAGAATACTGTAACAATATGGAAGAAAATGAAACGTATTCTACAAGAAACCATATCACTCCCTAAAAACACAACCTTATGGAACATTCCTTGGATAGCTTTTCAGAATTCACCGATAAATTGGTCCACATGAAAAAAATAAGGGCACCGGTAAATTACGCGGTAATAGGAAATACATTTATTTCCATGACAGCTTTAAAAAGCCATTTTGAATTGACTAATGTAGATATTTTCAAAATATATTCAACTTAAAAGTTTTATATCACAATATTTCTAATTGAAATCTTTTGGACATCTGAGCAATCTAGAGGGAATCCTATTTGAGTCAGAAAAGGATGTTCATATGATAGATAAGATATACCAAACCTTGCAGAGAGCCTATCCAACTGACAATCTCTTAGAAAAAAATATAAACTATTGGAACCAAGACGTAAAAAGAACTGATATTGGCAGAAGATGGAGGGAATGTTGGAACATAACTAACAACATTACAGTTAATGAAAATGTACGCTTAATCCAGTATAAACTAATGTATAGAATTTGATATACAAGAGATAAAATTCACAAGTTCTACAGCACAACGTGTCTGAAGTGTAAAACTAATAATGACTCAATAATCCATGCTTTCTGGGAATGTTATAATGTCCAAAAGTTATGGGCGGAGTTAGAAAGTTGGCTGTCAGAAGTATTACAATTTAAATGTACTTTTAATCCGTCTGTCTGCATATCTCAAGACATGGTGTGTGAGGGTGCAATGAGATACACGATGTGTTGGACGATACTTTTCTCGTCAATCATCATTTTTTAAAAACGTATACTTCAAAACTGGAAAATAAACCAATCCTCCCTCGTTAACACAATGGAAAAGTCAAGTGCTTTATTAACTAAATGTTGAAAGTGCGTGGGCTACGGAGAGAAACAAAATGGTGCAGTTTGAGGCCATGTGGTGGGGAGTGATACGGGTGCTGGAGATGGTAGGGGGGGGTCTGGGCAGGGGTGATGTTGTGGATGTTTGTATGATGTTGTCGTTTGTATGATGTTGTGGATGTTTTTATGATGTTGTCGTTTGTATGATGTTGTGGATGTTTGTATGATGTTGTCGTTTGTATGATGTTGTGGATGTTTGTATGATGTTGTTGTTTGTATGATGTTGTGGATGTTTTTATGATGTTGTCGTTTGTATGATGTTGTGGATGTTTTTATGATGTTGTCGTTTGTATGATGTTGTGGATGTTTTTATGATGTTGTCGTTTGTATGATGTTGTGGATGTTTTTATGATGTTGTCGTTTGTATGATGTTGTTTTTTCGAGGGACCTTACAGATAATTAATTGTGTGGGGTACAGAGATGAGGTAGTCATTCAAAAAATCATGTTAAACACTATAATTGCACACAGAGTGAGTCCATGCAGCTTATGTGACTTGTTAAGCAAATCTTTACTCCTGAACTTCTTTAGGGTTGCCGTAAAACAAAGGAGTTGAATACGTATTGACACAAGACATTTCAGCTTTTCATTTTTAATTAATTAGTTGTTGTTTTTTTTATCGAAAAATATAATCCCACTTTGACATTCTGGGTTATCAGTTTTAAATTGAGGCTGTAGCACAACAAAATGTGGAAAAAGTAAAGGGGTGTGAATACTTTCTGAAGGGACTGTAAATAACATACATTTGTCTAAACTAATCCAATCTATTACTTGGACTTATTTGCACCCATTACTGAAACGGTTGTTCCAGTTTAGTTAGTCTCATATTTTGGTCTTCCCAACCCTGGCAGTCATTCTGAATACATGTTCCGGGTGAATAGAAATTCCAAATGTTGGATATCCCCACTCTGGCTGGATTCCAATAGGAATTACACATCACTTTGCAAGCCAGCATAATGTGACTTGCAGGCCTGAAAACCATGAGTTTCAGGCCAATGTATTATGGTAAAACTAGGCCCTCAGAATAAGACCTTATTAAATACTTTGTATTGTGATAAATAATGTAATTTTAATGTTAATATATTCATTTAGGATCTCACTTGGTGAAGGCCACAACATTTTTTTTTTAAAAGAGACCGCAACAACCATGTCTCTATCACTAACAAATACAGTCATGGGTGGTAACTCTGCCTTTCCTTTCTGGTGAATTGTACTCTGGGAAATATGCAAATAAGGATTTACACTAAGCAGTGTGTTAATTTAACACTGAAAAGTGTGTACCCGAATAGACACTGGGCCGGTGTTCAATTTAACACAGTGTTGATTTAACACTGGAGGTTTTTCTGTGTAGCAGACACTTTTATTGTTGTGACTTACAGTACAGCGAGTGCATAAAGCACATTTTAGTATTTGCATGGGATCCCCTGCGGGACTTGAACCCACATTCTCGTGACAGTAGATGTCACTACTGGGCTTGTCAACTTCATACATTGTTAATAATGGGTGAGCCTCAGTCAACGTGATGAGAGGATGGTCCTCCTGGGCTGTGCCAAGGTCATGGGTTCAAAAGATCACATGTAAAGTACGTACTAAAAAATATATAAACATCTGCTAAGTGGCGCATACAGTATGTCTCCTACGTAGATCCTGGGCTGGGCCTCGTCCTTATGGCCACGGGTCCCTGGGCTGGGCCTCGTCCTTATGGCCACGGGTACCTGGGCTGGGCCTCGTCCTTATGGCCACGGGTCCCTGGGCTGGGCCTCGTCCTTATGGCCATGGGTCCCTGGGCTGGGCCTCGTCCTTATGGCCACGGGTCCCTGGGCTGGGCCTCGTCCTTATGTCCACGGGTCCCTGGGCTGGGCCTCGTCCTTATGTCCACGGGTCCCTGGGCTGGGCCTCGTCCTTATGGCCACGGGTCCCTGGGCTGGGCCTCGTCCTTATGTCCACGGGTCCCTGGGCTGGGCCTCGTCCTTATGGCCACGGGTCCCTGGGCTGGGCCTCGTCCTTATGGCCACGGGTCCCTGGGCTGGGCCTCGTCCATATGGCCACGGGTCCCTGGGCTGGGCCTCGTCCTTATGGCCACGGGTCCCTGGGCTGGGCCTCGTCCATATGGTCACGGGTCCCTGGTTTGGGCCTCGTCCTTATGGCCACGGGTCCCTGGGCTGGGCCTCGTCCTTATGGCCACGGGTCCCTGGGCTGGGCCTCGTCCATATGGTCACGGGTCCCTGGTTTGGTCCACGTCAGCCTCTCAGAGCCCCTCAAAAGTCTGTTTGTGCTGCTGCCCCGGGGCATGTCTGGGTGGTGCTAGTGATTGTGATGGTGTTGGTGACGGTGGGGGTCTGAAACTCCTGTTGGTGGTAGACCTCCTACTTTGTCTGCTATTGGAGTCAGACATTGGCATTTTTTTAAATCAGAGATTCCGATACGATATGATAGAATACGGCACAATACTATACAATATAACACAACTATATTCGTCCACCTGTTACATCCAAAATGCTTCTTCTGCTCTGCCCTCAACCCCATTCATAAACACATATTTTGAGATTAGCACTGCTAGTCCTTTGGTCTGGGATAGTACATGTATTCATTGTAATCAGGTA
Source organism: Coregonus lavaretus (assembly GCF_964263955.1). Taxonomy (NCBI): domain Eukaryota; kingdom Metazoa; phylum Chordata; class Actinopteri; order Salmoniformes; family Salmonidae; genus Coregonus; species Coregonus lavaretus. The sequence goes on from NC_140012.1 coordinate 42,134,656, forward strand.
GTACATATAAATGGCCATACAGTTTACAACAACTTGTCTTTAATACAGTAACTCTAAAATAAAATACATTGCTTTCCTCAGAGTCAGTATTCTATATATACAGTATTCTATATATACAGTATTATACAGTATTCTATATATACAGTAGTATACAGTATTCTATATATACAGTATTATACAGTATTCTATGTATACAGTATTATACAGTATTATACAGTATTCTATATATACAGTATTATACAGTATTATACAGTATTCTATATATACAGTATTATACAGTATTCTATGTATACAGTATTCTACAGTATTCTAATACTGTATAATAAATCAAATATATCCCCTTTTCCTTCAGACTAGAGCCCTTCAGACGAGAGCAACGTTTACACACTGGGAATGCGAGAAGCCTCATATACTGTTCACACTGTATATATTTGCATTCATTTAGCTGGACTTGTATGATTCTGCTCTAGGACAGGGATCATACAAATGTATCCTTTACATTGTCATTGTAAAGAAAACGTTACCAATGCAGCTGCCAGCTGCAGCTTATTTTTTATTCCAGTTGGGTGTAGTGATTTAATGTGATGCTCAGCTTTGGAGAATTATTGTCATGTCAATGGGGACGAGTCATTGAGACCAAATCTGTTTCTGTGACCTTTTGTAAAGCGGCCTTGTGTAGCATATGGAAGTGCACTCCAACATCTTGATAGCTTTATCCATCTCTGTATCTGTCACACAGTCTCACACAGGTACACACAAATGTACACACACACACTCATGTGATATTAGTGCGTGTGTGTGTGTGTGTGAGAGAGAGAGTCAGAGAGAGAGAGAGAGAGGTACACTGTAAAATGTTCTTGTTGTTTTGACAGTATTATACAATAAAACTAACAGTAAAGTAAAGCACCATATTCATTATTTACAATAAATTGCAGTAAATGGCAATGCGCTCTTGGTGATTTCAAATCAAATCAAATCAAATGTATTGGTCACATACACATGGTTAGCAGATGTTATTGCGAGTGTAGCGAAATGCTTGTGCTTCTAGTTCCGACAGTTCAGTAATATCTAGCAAGTAATATCTAACAGTTCTACAACAAAAACCTAATACACACAAATCTAAGTAAAGGAATGGAATAAGAATATATAAATATATGGATGAGCAAGGTCATTGTCAGAATGGCATAGGCTAAGATGCAATAGATAGTATAGAATACAGTATATACATATGAGATGGGTAATGTAAGATATGTAAACATTAATAAAGTGGCATTATTAAAGTGACTAGTGTTCCACTTATTAAAGTGGCCAGTGATTTTCAAGTCTGTATGTAGGCAGCAGGCCTCTCTGTGCTAGTGATGGCTGTTTAACAGTCTGATGGCCTTGAGATAGAAGCTGCTTTTCAGTCTCTCGGTCCCAGCTTTTATGCACCTGTACTGACCTCGCCTTCTGGATGATAGTGGGGTGAACAGGCAGTGGCTCGGGTGGTAGTTGTCCTTGATGATCTTTTTGGCCTTCCTGTGACATCGGCTGCTGTAGGTGTCCTGGAGGGCGGGTAGTTTGAACCCGGTGATGCGTTGGGCAGAACGATGACTTATACAGTTAATGTGTACATTGATCAACAGTCACATACTGTAAAGCCTTGGTGCATTGTGGGAAAATGTTGTGGGCAGGGAAATAATTGCTGTATTTAGAACGGTATTGTAATCCCCCCCCCCCCCCCCCAGAATACAGTACCGTACCGTATTCTTGGAGCGGAAAAACCTTTTGACCACTAGTGGTTTCATGGTATTGTTATTTCTGTCTCATTAACATATTTTGAGGCCTGCATTGTAAGAGGCAAAATGTGTGCCACCTGTTTGTGAGAGTGCTGTACCAACATGTAAATTGGTGGTCCCATGTTTCATGAGCTGAAATAAAAGATTCCAGAAATGTTCCATACGCACAAATAGCTTATTTCTCTCAAATGTTGTGCACATATTTGTTTACATCCCTGTTACATCTCTGTTAGTGAGCATTTGTGTCACACCCTGACCTCTAGAACTCTAGTTAGTTTGGTCAGGGTGTGCATGTTGAGTTCTATGTTGTGGTAGATCTATGATTAGATCTAGGTTTTGTATGCCTATGTTTGGCCGGGTGTGATTCCCAATCAGAGTCTCTGATTGGGGATCATACTTAGGCAGCCAGTTTTCCTGCCTGTGTTGTGGGATCTTGTTTGTGTTCGGTGAGTTGGCTTGTTAGAGTGTACAGCCATCCGACGTCACGGTTCGTTGCCTTTTGTTGTTTTGTATGTTTATTCTGTTAAATAAACATGTATCCATTTCACGCTGCGCCTTGGTCTGACCCGTCCTTCAACAAACGTGACAGAAGATCCCACCAAAAATGGACCAAGCAGCTTGACCAGGAGCAGACACCCTGGACACAGGTGGGGATGGATCACCGTCCTTGGGAGGAGACAGTGGAGGCTCAGGTCAGAGAAAATGTTGAAGGGGGGCTCACGGGGTGGACGACGAGGCAGCAGGAGGCCGGGAAAGGGCTGACGAGAGAGGAGGAGGTCCTCCAAGACCTGCGGATCGAGAGAGAAGAGCCCCGACCACTGCACCCGGTGGGGTTCCAGTTGGAGTCCCTACGACCATGGGAACAGGAATGGGAACAGTTTTACACGGGGGAGTCGGAGGATGACGACGACAACGATGAGTTTCTGTTCCCTAACTCATGGGGGCTCCTGGAGGAGTCCTCACTGGAGGAGGATTGGGAGCGGAGAGTGAAGGACTGGAACAGTCGTACATATTCAACGCCAGTTCCCAGTCCGGCACAGCCCGTGCCTGCTCCTCGCACCAAGCCAGTGGCGCGTGTTCCCAGTCCGGCACAGCCAGTTCCAGGACAGAAACACGCACCTAAAATGGAGTCAGCAGGTACAGTCGGTCCGTCCGAATCTTGGGAGGAACGTGTCCAACAGCAGGCGAGCAGGATCCAGGCGCTCAGCAGCGCAATGGTGTGCATGGTGAGTACATTGGAGCGATGGCAGAGAGGTGGTGTTTCTACACCTCCTCCAACCACACAACTCACCCGACCTCCAGCGACGGTCCCCTGCAGGGAGCTCCTAAACGTGTCGATGCCCAGTCTGGGGCCGGCAACCAGTCCTATTACAGGGCTGGAATTTTCCTCTGCATCGGTGCCCATGCTGGGCAAGGCGTTTAGTCCTGCTCCAGAGATGGGGATGGATACGGGTCCGGAAGTTTGCTCCACTCCGGAGTCATAGCAACCCGCTCCACCGGTGCCTGATCCAGCTCCGGTCGGTTGATCCACTCCGGAGCTAGAGCAATCCGCTCCACCGGTGTCAAGTCCAGCTCCGGTCTGCGGCTCCATTACGGAGACAGAGCAGTGCGCTCCACCGGTGCCCAGTCCAGCTCCGGTCAGCGGCTCCACTCCAGAGACAGAGCAATCCGCTCCACCGGGGCCCGATCCAGCTCCGGTCAGCGGCTCCATTCCGGAGTCAGAGCATTCTGCTCCACCGGGGTCCAGTCCTGCTCCGGTCAGCGTCTCCACTCCGGAGCTAGATTAATCCGCTCCACCGGTGCCTGATCCAGCTCCGGTCGGTTGCTCCACTCCGGAGCCAGAGCAGTCCGCTCCACCGGTGCCTAGTCCAGCTCCGGTCAGCGGCTCCACTCCGGAGACAGAGCAATCCGCTCCACCGGGGTCCAGTCCAGCTCCGGTCAGCGGCTCCACTCCGGAGCCAGAATAGTCCGCTCCACTGGTGCGTGTATGCAGTCCGGCACGGCCCGTGCCTGCTCCACGCACCAAGCCAGTGGTGTGTGTTCCCACGGCCAGTTCCTGCTCCTCGCCCCAGACGTGGTGCATGTCTCCAGTCCGGTCCTGACCGTGCCTGCTCCTCGCACCAAGCCAGTGGTGCGTGTTCCCAGTCCGGCCCGGCCCATTCCTGCTCCTCGCACCAGACCTGTGGTGCGTGTCTCCAGTCCGGCCCGGCCTGTTCCTGCTCCTCGCACCAGACAAGGGGTGCGTGTTCCCAGTCCGGCCCGGCCCGTTCCTGCTCCTCACACCAGACCATTGGTGCGTGTTCCCAGTCCGGTCCGGCCCATGCCTGCTCCTCGCACCAGACCAGTGGTGCGTGTTTCCAGTCCGGCACGCCCCGTGCCCGTTCCACCGGTGCCTGGTCCAGCACCGGACAGCTGCTCCACTCCGGAGCCAGAGCAGTCCGCACCACCGGTGCCCAGTCCAGCTCTGGTCAGCAGCTCCACTCCGGAGCCAGAGCAGTCCGATCCATCGGTGCCTAGTCCAGCTCCGGTCAACGGTTCCACTCCGGAGCCAGAGCAGTCCGCTCCACCGGTGCCTAGTCCAGCTCCGGTCAGCAGCTCCACTCCGGAGCCAGAGCAGTCCGCTCCACCGGTGCCAAGTCCAGCTCCGGTTAGCAGCTCCAATCCGGAGCCAAAGCAGTCGGCTACACCGGTGCCCAGTCCAGCTCCGGTCAGCGGCTCCACTCCGGAGCCAGAGCAGTCAGCTCCCCCGGTGCCAAGTCCGGCTCCGGTCAGCGGCTCCACTCCGGAGCTAGAGCAGTCCACTCCACCGGGGTCTAGTTCAGCTCCGGTCAGCGGCTCCAGTCCAGACCCAGACGTCTGCCCCTCTCCAGGTTTGGGGTCTCCCACACCAGGGTCCAGACAGGGCTTGGTGCATCACGGGAGGGTTGCCGATCCAGGCCCAGACGTCAGCCCCTCTCCAGGTTTGGGGTCTCCCACACCAGGGTCCAGACAGGGCTTGGTGCATCACGGGAGGGTTGCCGATCCAGACCCAGACATCAGCCTCTCTCCATGTTCGGGGTCTCCCACACCAGGGTCCAGAGGGCTTGGTGCATTGTGGGAGGAAGGTGAGGGGAAGCAGCGCGCCGAGGTCCAGACCAGTGTACTGTCACACCCTGACCTACATAACTCTAGTTAGTTTGGTCAGGGTGTGCATGTTGAGTTCTATGTTGTGGTAGATCTATGATTAGATCTAGGTTTTGTATGTCTATGTTTGGCCGGGTGTGATTCCCAATCAGAGTCTCTGATTGGGGATCATACTTAGGCAGCCAGTTTTCCTGCCTGTGTTGTGGGATCTTGTTTGTGTTCGGTGAGTTGGCTTGTTAGAGTGTACAGCCTTCCAACGTCACGGTTCGTTGCCTTTTGTTGTTTTGTATGTTTATTCTGTTAAATAAACATATACAGTGAGGGAAAATAGTATTTGATCCCTTGCTGATTTTGTACGTTTGCCCACTGACAAAGAAATTATCAGTCTATAATTTTAATGGTAGGTTTATTTGAACAGTGAGAGACAGAATAACAACAGCAAAATCCAGAAAAACGCATGTCAAAAATGTTATAAATTGATTTGCATTTTAATGAGGGAAATAAGTATTTGACCCCTCTGCAAAACATTACTTAGTACTTGGTGGCAAACCCCTTGTTGTCAATCACAGAGGACAGACGTTTCTTGTAGTTGGCCACCAGGTTTGCACACATCTCAGGAGGGATTTTGTCCCACTCCTCTTTGCAGATCTTCTCCAAGTCATTAAGGTTTCGAGGCTGACATTTGGTAACTCGAACCTTCAGCTCCCTCTACAGATTTTCTATGGGATTAAGGTCTGGAGACTGGCTAGGCCACTCCAGGACCTTAATGTGCTTCTTCTTGAGCCTCTCTTTTGTTGCCATGGCTGTGTGTTTTGGGTCATTGTCATGCTGGAATACCCATCCACGACCCATTTTCAATGCCCTGGCTGAGGGAAGGAGGTTCTCACCCAAGATTTGACGGTACATGGCCCCGTCCATCGTCCCTTTGATGCGGTGAAGTTGTCCTGTCCCCTTAGCAGAAAAACACCCCCAAAGCATAATGTTTCCACCTCCATGTTTGACGGTGGGGATGGTGTTCTTGGGGTCATAGGCAGCATTCCTCCTCCTCCAAACATGGCGAGTTGAGTTGATGCCAAAGAGCTCGATTTTGGTCTCATCTGACCACCACTTTCACCCAGTGCTCCTCTGAATCATTCAGATGTTCATTGGCGAACTTCAGACGGGCCTGTATATGTGATTTCTTGAGCAGGGGGACGTTGAGGGCGCTGCAGGATTTCAGTCCTTCATGGCGTAGTGTGTTACCAATTGTTTTCTTGGTGACTATGGTCCCAGCTGCCTTGAGATCATTGACAAGATCCTCCCGTGTAGTTCTGGGCTGATTCCTCACCGTTCTCATGATCATTGCAACTCCACGAGGTGAGATCTTGCATGGAGCCCCAGGCCGAGGGAGATTGACAAGTCTTTTGTGTTTCATCCATTTGTGAATAATCGCACCAACTGTTGTCACCTTCTCACCAAGCAGCTTGGCGATGGTCTTGTAGCCCATTCCAGCCTTGTGTAGGTCTACAATCTTGTCCCTGACATCCTTGGAGAGCTCTTTGGTCTTGGCCATGGTGGAGAGTTTGGAATCTGATTGATTGATTGCTTCTGTGGACAGGTGTCTTTTATACAGGTAACAAGATGAGATTAGGAGCACTCCCTTTAAGAGTGTGCTCCTAATCTCAGCTCGTTACCTGTATAAAAGATGCCTGGGAGCCAGAAATCTTTCTGATTGAGAGGGGGTCAAATACTTATTTCCCTAATTAAAATGCAAATCAATTTATAACATTTGACATCCGTTTTTCTGGATTTTTTTGTTGTTATTCTGTCTCTCACTGTTCAAATAAACCTACCATTAAAATTATAGACTTATCATTTCTTTGTCAGTGGGCAAACATACAAAATCAGCAGGGGATCAAATCCTTTTTTCCCTCACTGTATGCATTTCACGCTGCGCCTTGGTCTGACCCGTCCTTCAACGAACGTGACAATTTGACAGGTTTGGCATATCAAGAAGCTGATTAAATATCATGATCATTACACAGGTGCACCTTGTGCTGGGGACAATAAAATACCATTCTAAAATGTGCCGTTTTGTTCACAACAATGCCACAGATGTCTCAAGTTTTGAGGGAGCATGTAATTGGTATGCTGACTGCAGGAATGTTCACCAGAGCTGTTGCCAGAGTATTGAATGTTCATTTCTCTATCATAAGCCATAACCTTCGGGATAACCCTTGCTGCTCCTCCTGTAATTAAAGATGCTGTGCGCGGGAAAGTCCCGATGGTTAACACAGAGGGCAAATCAAAATTGCTTTTTACCTCCTCTCACCTCTAGCCTCCCTCCTCTTGCAGGATTCATGAATTACAGTTCCTCCTTTGCTTTGGGGCATTTGTTCTTTAAAAAAAAAATGTTTTAAAGCACCTGACAACAGAGGAATGAGGAATTATCCATGCAATGCACCACATACAGTACATCAGTAAATCAGACTAGACACACATTATACATTATATAACATGTTATATTCATGTTATATATTATAATGTGTCAGATACTGTACCTACACTGATATATACTTAGTTTACAAAACATTATGAACACCTGCTCTTTCCATGACATACACTGATATATATTTAGTTTACAAAACATTATGAACACCTGCTCTTTCCATGACATACACTGATATATACTTAGTTTACAAAACATTATGAACACCTGCTCTTTCCATGACATACACTGATATATATTTAGTGTACAAAACATTATGAACACCTGCTCTTTCCATGACATACACTGATATATACTTAGTGTACAAAACATTATGAACACCTGCTCTTTCCATGACATACACTGATATATACTTAGTGTACAAAACATTATGAACACCTGCTCTTTCCATGACATACACTGATATATACTTAGTGTACAAAACATTATGAACACCTGCTCTTTCCATGACATACACTGATATATACTTAGTTTACAAAACATTATGAACACCTGCTCTTTCCATGACATAGACTGATATATACTTAGTGTACAAAACATTATGAACAGCTGCTCTTTCCATGACATACACTGATATATACTTAGTGTACAAAACATTATGAACACCTGCTCTTTCCATGACATACACTGATATATACTTAGTTTACAAAACATTATGAACACCTGCTCTTTCCATGACATACACTGATATATACTTAGTGTACAAAACATTATGAACACCTGCTCTTTCCATGACATAGACTGATATATACTTAGTGTACAAAACATTATGAACAGCTGCTCTTTCCATGACATACACTGATATATACTTAGTGTACAAAACATTATGAACACCTGCTCTTTCCATGACATACACTGATATATACTTAGTTTACAAAACATTATGAACACCTGCTCTTTCCATGACATACACTGATATATACTTAGTGTACAAAACATTATGAACACCTGCTCTTTCCATGACATACACTGATATATACTTAGTGTACAAAACATTATGAACACCTGCTCTTTCCATGACATACACTGATATATACTTAGTGTACAAAACATTATGAACACCTGCTCTTTCCATGACATACACTGATATATACTTAGTTTACAAAACATTATGAACACCTGCTCTTTCCATGACATAGACTGATATATACTTAGTGTACAAAACATTATGAACAGCTGCTCTTTCCATGACATACACTGATATATACTTAGTGTACAAAACATTATGAACACCTGCTCTTTCCATGACATACACTGATATATACTTAGTTTACAAAACATTATGAACACCTGCTCTTTCCATGACATACACTGATATATACTTAGTGTACAAAACATTATGAACACCTGCTCTTTCCATGACATAGACTGATATATACTTAGTGTACAAAACATTATGAACAGCTGCTCTTTCCATGACATACACTGATATATACTTAGTGTACAAAACATTATGAACACCTGCTCTTTCCATGACATACACTGATATATACTTAGTTTACAAAACATTATGAACACCTGCTCTTTCCATGACATACACTGATATATACTTAGTGTACAAAACATTATGAACACCTGCTCTTTCCATGACATACACTGATATATACTTAGTGTACAAAACATTATGAACACCTGCTCTTTCCATGACATACACTGAATATATTTAGTGTACAAAACATTATGAACACCTGCTCTTTCCATGACATACACTGATATATACTTAGTGTACAAAACATTATGAACACCTGCTCTTTCCATGACATACACTGATATATACTTAGTTTACAAAACATTATGAACACCTGCTCTTTCCATGACATACACTGATATATATTTAGTGTACAAAACATTATGAACACCTGCTCTTTCCATGACATACACTGATATATATTTAGTGTACAAAACATTATGAACACCTGCTCTTTCCATGACATACACTGATATATTCTCCTGATATAGTCTCCTGAGTGGCGCAGTGGTCTAAGGCACTGCATCGCAGTGCTAACTGTGCCACTAGAGATCCTGGTTCGAATCCAGGCTCTGTCGCAGCCGGCCGCGACCGGGAGACTCATGGGCGGCGCACAATTGGCCCAGCGTCGTCCAGGGTAGGGGAGGGAATGGCCGGCAGGGATGTAGCTCAGTTGATAGAGCATGGCGTTTGCAACGCCAGGGTTGTGGGTTTGATTCCCACGGGGGGCCAGTATAAAAAAATACAAAAATGTATTCACTAACTGTAAGTCGCTCTGGATAAGAGCGTCTGCTAAATGACTTAAATGTAAATGTAAATATATATTTAGTGTACAAAACATTATGAACACCTGCGCTTTCCATGACATAGACTGACCAGGTAAAAGCTATGATCCCTTATTGATGTCACTTGTTAAATCTACTTCAATCAGTGTAGATGAAGGGGAAGAGACAGGTTAAAGAAGGATTTTTAAGCCTTGAGACGACTGAGACATGGATTGTGTATGTGTGCCATTCAGAGGGTGAATAGGCAAGACAAAATATTTAAATGCCTTTGAAAGGGGCATGGCAGTAGGTGCCAGGCACACCAGTTTGATTGTGTCAAGAACTGCAACGCTGCTGGGTTTTTCACGCTCAACAGTTTCCTGTGTGTATCAAGAAAGGTCCACCACCCAAAGGACATCCAGCCAAGTTGACATAACTGTGGGAAGCATTGGAGTCAACATGGGCCAGCATTCCTATGGAACGCTTTCGACACCTTGTAGAGTCCATGCCCCGGCGAATTAAGGCTGTTCTGAGGGCAAAATGGGGTGCAACTCAATATTAGGAAGGTGTTCCTAATGTTTTGTACACTCAGTGTATAGCCAAATTGATATTGTGCAGAGATGACTTATTCTTCTAACAGACTGCTCATAAAACATATTATAATCTCATTAAACAGGAGCTCTTGTACATGTTTTTTAGCAGCACAATTGGCTGTAGGTACTAGTAGTGTCATCTGCCTTATCTCTTTCGTTCTATTTTAACATCTGAACGATCTCAGCTCAAAATAATTCTGGCATCTCTTCTGCATACCCACAAGGTTATGTGAGCTACCAGTAGGAATGGAGAGTGGGAAAGGACACACTGTTTGGGTTTTGTCGGCAGCGACAAAATAACTTTAGAGATACTGCTCGTGCTTTCTACGAAGGATGTTCCTTCACTGTGTGGACACAGCCGTTGTCTGAGCTCTGTTTACCAATGACCTCATTTGATGACACCGCTGAAAACTTTTAAAACATCCATCCATACGTGTATTATGCCAATAACAATCAGCTCTTTAGCAATCAAATGAAATATAAATCAAAAACATTTTGCAACATATTTTATTCAACATACCGTATGTAGGTGAGGTATACTTGTTTGTTTTTAGGTAGTTTGTGCACAAGAAAGGGATTTTACATAAATTAATTCCCACTTGATTTGAAAATCAACTTCATCTTTTTAAGCTCCTTCATTGTGCACTGATAAAAATATGAACTTGTGGCATTTGGTCCGTTTTGCTGTGTTCTCATCTCTACAGAATCAGACAGGTTCTCCATGTTGTCCTTGTTCTCTTCAACTGAAGATCTAGGTCCAGCAGCAGTGCCAGGAAGTTCCTGTTAGGGTAAATGGCTCTCTTCTGGATTACTTTCTGGAGGGCACAATGGAGGGGGATGTGACAATACAACATGAGGTACGCCAACACCAAGGTAGACGATCTGCTCATACCCATAATGCAATGGACGAGAATCTTCCCTGAAGAGGAGAAAGGAGAATATTTTATTTATTTATTGAACGTTTATTTATCCAGGCGAGTCAATTAAGAACTAATTCTTATTTAGAATGACGGCCTTTGAGATGAGAGCCGAGAAGAGATAAGAAAGTGATGGGATTAGTGAGAGGCCACCATCTTATTAATATCATACATGACTGCCCGCCTCATACTGTGGCCTTTCTATTCCCCTCAGAGATCTCAAAATAGTTTCCATAATTCATTGCCTTTGATCATTTAAGTTGCCTTTGTAGAGAGCGAGGCCTAGGCTGCTTGGCTGTCACATAAATCCCATTCTGCCTGTCCTCTGGTGGTGAGACTCTCTGAGAGGATCCATGGTTAGACTTTATAAAGTACCATTCTGCAAGGTAAGATTTCTTATTCTTCTTTTTTCTGTGTGGATTGGAAATAGTTACTGTATAACTAACTATTTAATGTGCGTTACAAGGACAGGCTTGGGTACTGTGGGAATGGGTTGAGGTCGGTGCTTTTGCATAGACCAGATTGTAAAAGCCTAGCAGACGAAATGTGGCAACTTGAAATTATATTTTTTTGTGTTCATAACTCTGCCTGTAAAGATATCCAATGTAAAATGAAAGGGGAAATCAGAAGTTGCTACATCCATTTTTGTACTTATAAATTAAAGATCTGTACCATTGATTCTTGAAGAATATAACTTATAAATGCTTAGTTCAACAACGGTTGTACCCCATCAGAACCTAAAATATAAGCTGGTTTTACTCCAATGTTTGTAAACATTGTAAATGTAAACAAACACTGTATAGCCTCAAAACATGGTTACAACTATAATTTTGATATCATGAATGATCAGTCCTTGCATCCATAGCTCTGTCTATATATTAGAGAGTGATTCAATTTCTCCAGCTTTTCTACCGAAACAGAGCCAGGCAAAACACTTTGTTACAGTTTCAACTGCTGATTGGCCCCACTTGACTTAGAATAGGAGTCTTACCATCTGGTTGTTTCAATGCTTTGTGAATGAAATCAGCTGCGGGCTTGAAGTAAACATCCAGATCAAAGTGAGTTGAGTCCTCTGCTGGAATACCATAATAAACAAAGCCGTTTCCATAAAACCTATGGTCCCCTGCGCTGCCTCGCTTGGAATGAGCAGCGTTTAATACATGAGTGATACCTAGCTTCTGCAAGGCACTCCTGTTTTGGGCTATTGCCCTGGTAAGACAAAGAGAGAGAAGGTGGTGAGACGGAACTGTTGTGAATGCAGTGCAGCACTAGCTACATTAATTAATTAGTCAAATAGTTTTCAACTCGTCAGAAACTGTACAAACAATAAATAATACATATATTTCATTACATGAGATGTTTGCAGTAGCCTATGATATGACCTTGGGTTACAGTTGATCTGTTTACTGTGACATTGACATAGAGTTTACCATAACTGCTTGAGTATTTTTATTTACAAACTCTTGAACTATAAACTAAGTGTAATGGAGTTAATATTAATTATTGTTCAAATGAATACTTACACATTTCCTATGAATATGTTCGGCCAAACCTCATTTATCTGGGTCAACCGCAGCTTGCAAGAATCCAAAATCTTTTCCAAGTCCTTCACAGATAGGTACTCTTTCTTGAGTTCTTTTGTGGTCTTCAGGGCTGCCATTAATCCAATTCAAAATTCCCCTCCAAATAAAAATCAACGACTCCAATGTTTTCAATGTGTTAAAGCAGCAGTACACTCTGTACTGCCACTACAGATGATATGTGTGAGCTGGCGTTTGTTTACCCTCACTGGGACAGTTACCCAGTGTAGCGCTCACGCCAGCATGTAGTCTTAGTCAGGCAGAAGGCAGGATCACAAACTGGAGGCTGTGCCTTTCACACCAATCTCTGGGTGTTCATCCCGAATGGCACCCTATTGCCTATGAATACTTTTGATCAGAACCCTATGGGCCGGGGTTCAGAAGTAATGCAGTGTATAGGGAATAGTGAATTGTGTGCAATTTGGGACACAGACTAAGACTCTTAATTCAATAAACCACAAACAGAGATGAAGCACCTTGATAAGCACTGATGATTTTACATTATGGACATGTTAAAGATGTTTTCTACAGTATACTGTAGAGTAGATTAAAATAATTTTATTCGTCCACTTTTAAGGTTCAACCGAAATTTGACTTCCGCTTAATCCCAACCTCCAAAAGACACACACACTGGGTGCCCGTGGAACAGTTGTTGTGGGGGGGTTAAATGCCTTGCTCAAGGGCACAACGGCAGGCAATGGCATCTAGGATTTTGATACCAGCCACCCTCCGGTTGCCAGCTTGCTTCGCACCAGATTTTTCCCGTCAGACCCTGGATTCGAAATGGCAACTCTTCGTTTGCTGGCTCACCTGCTTAACCACTAGACTACCTGCTGCCACCTACTGAGTTGGTATAGTATTTCAGGAACAGAAAGCCAAAGCTGTAACAGTGCTGCCTATTTATTGTAAATGTGTCAAATATAATACAGAAAGAAGCAAAAAATATATATTTCCAGTGAAAAGTGCATTATACGGAAGAGCATTAGGGCCAAACGAAGTGAGGAAAAGAAAACAAAACGGTGATGGGGATAGTTCTTCAAAAACTCGTAATACTTTGAGAATAAAGTTGCAATATTCTGAAAATATTCAACTTCAAGAGAACAAATATTTTGAGAATCAACAAAAAAAAAAATTGGGAGAATAAAGTCAAACTTTCGAGAATAAAGTAGACATCTTGAGAATAAAGTTTTTACATTTAAAGATGAAAGTAGGGGATTTGTCTCCCTGTTGAAATGCCTGGGTTAGATGACCTGCTGAAACTATACTTTAGAATTGGCTTTAGTAACAAGGAAATCCTTGCTTTTTTTAGCATATACATTAATGACCATATTATTGTAGTGGTAAGTAGTCCCTGTCATGGTGCACTTCTAATTCGCTACAATGTTATCCTCAATCCCCTGAGTATGCCAAGACCTTAGACAGTAACAGCTACGCCAGCAGCCTATTGGGTCGAAACGAAAAGGTTAACTTACAAATATGTAATGGCATAGTGTTTTATGTACATTTTACATTATACATTTACATTTTAGTCATTTAGCAGACGCTCTTATCCAGAGCGACTTACAGTTAGTGAGTGCATACATTTTTCATACTGGCTCCCTGTGGAAAACGAACCCACAACCCTTGGCTTTGCAAGCGCCACACTAAAAACAAAAGGTTGTATACAGTGCCTTCAGAAAGTATTCACACTCCTTGACTTTTTCCATGTTTTGTTGTGTTACAGCCTGAATTTAGAATTGATTAAATTGACATATTTTGTCACTGGCCTACACACAATACCCCATAATTAATTAAAGGTGAAAAGCTGAAATATCATGAGTCAATAAGTATTCAACCCCTTTGTTATGGCATGCCTAAATAAGTTCATGAGTAAAAATGTGCTTAACAAGTCACATAATAAGTTGCATGGACTCACTCTGTGTGCAATAATTGTCTTTAACATGATTTTTTAATGACTACCTCATCTCTGTACCCCACACATACAATTACCTGTAAGGTCCCTCAGTCGAGCAGTGAATTTCAAACACAGATTCAACCACAAAGACCAGGGAGGTTTTCCAATCCTCACAAAGAAGGGCTCCTATTGGTAGATGGGTAAACAACTTAAAAGCAGACATTGAATATCCCTTTGAGCATGGTGAAGTTATTAATTACACTTTGGATGGTGTATCAATACACCCAGTCACTACAGAAATACAGGCGTCCTTCCTAACTCAGTTGCCAGAGAGGAAGGAAACCGCTCAGGGTTTTCACCATGAGGCCAATCGTGACTTTAAAACAGTTACAGAGTTTAAAGGCAGTGATAGGAGAAAACTGAGGATGGATCAACAACATTGTAGTTACTTCAAAATACTAACCTAGTAGACAGAGTGAAAAGAAGGAAGCCTGGCACCGAATAAAATAATATTCCAAAACATGCATCCTGTTTGCAACAAGGCAATAAAGTAATACTGCAACAAATGTAGCTGTCACGGATTCAGCCGAGGCTGCTCCTCCTCCTTGCTCGGGCAGGCTTCGGCGTTCGTCGTCACCGGAGTACTAGCTGCTACCGATCTATGTTTCTGTGTTCTACTTGTCTTGTCTTTATTGTTCACACTTGGTTCCCATTAGGTATTGATTACTTCCCTATTTAACCCTCTGGCTCCCACTGTATGTTGTGCGTGTTCATGTTTGGTTGTCGTCTGGTGAGCGGGTTTGTTTCCTCCCTGCGCGGAGGTTATGTTATTTACGTTACCTACGAGTAAAGTACGTTTTCGATTAGCTCTGTGTCCTGCGCCTGACTTCGTCCTACCGCATCACACTGACATCCTGACAGTAGCAAGCAATTAACTTTTTGTCCTGAATACAAAGTGTTATGTTTGGGGCAAATCCAATACAACACATTACTGAGTACCACTCTACATATTTTCAAGCATAGTGGTGGCTGCAAAACCTGGTTCAGTCTGCTTTCCACCAGACACCGGGAGATGAATTCACCTTTCAGCAGGACAATAACCTATAACACAATGCCAACTCTAGACTGGAGTTGCTTACCAAGAAGACAGTGAATGGTCCTGAGTGGCAGAGTTACAGTTTTGATTTAAATCTACTTGAAAATCTATGGTTGTCTAACAATGATCAACAACCAATTTGACAGAGTTTGAAGAATTTTGAAAAGAATAATGGGCAAATGTTGCACAATCCGGGTGTGGAAAGCTCTTAGAGACTTACCCAGAAAGACTCACAGCTGTAATCGCTGCCAAAGGTGCTTCTACAAGGTATTGACTCAGTGGTGTGAATACTTATGTAAATGAGATGTTTCTGTATTTCATTTCAAATATATATATATTTTTACTTTTTCATTATGGGGTATTGTGTGTAGATGGGTGAGAGAAAAAAATCATTTTAATCAATTTTGAATTTAGGCTGTAACACAACAAAATGTGGAATAAGTCAAGGAGTATGAATACTTTCTGAAGGCTTAAATTAGGGTTATTTGGCTTGTAACCATAGCGGAACCTTTTTTGGTGCTATATGGAATCTTTTTTTTGAAGATTCTATAAAGAACCTTGCTCCTAAGGTTCTAAATGGAACCTGTATGGTGCTACAGTATAAAGAACCCTTTCCTAAGGTTCTATAAAGAACCATTAAAAAAAGGTTCTATATACTCTAGCACCAAAAAAAATGGTTCCGCTACGGTTACAACCCTTTCGGGGGCTATATATAAAACCCTTTTCTATGGCTCTTTCTAGAACCTTTATGGAAAATGGTTCTAGAAAGATGTTTTTGAAGAACCATACCGGGTTTTTTATTCTGGTTAGCCATGTGATATTGTCACAATTCCTAAGGCGTTATTATTGTGTTAATTGAGAAGTTGAATCAGGTGTGCTAGCCCTGCAATGGCTGGGAGTCCCTGAAGAGAGAATTGAGAACCACTGATTTAGTCAACTGTTCTTAATTGACACAAGGCCGTATGTGAGCAGAGTACGAATTATAACGTGCCATTCGGGGGTTCTCAAAATTCTTTATGAACAGTTGGTAGAGCATGGCGCTTGCAACGCCAGGGTTGTGGGTTCGATTCCCACGGGGGGCCAGTATGAAAATGTATGCACTCACTAACTAAGTCGCTCTGGATAAGAGCGTCTGCTAAATGACTAAAATGTAATGAATGGAAAGAGACATCTGTTTGAAAACACAAAAAAAGTGAAATTCTGCGATTGTCATTAGGCCTACACTCTTCTAGCCCAAATTAATTGGTGCGTGTTGCTGACAAATTGACCTTTTTGTAAAAACAAAGTCAAGACACTTGAAAAGGGGATGAAATATGGGACTGTCCCGGGTGCAGCCACAAAGGATAATTAAAAAAAATAACATGACAGAGAGGTGGGGGTGTTCGTTTCATTTGGAATAAGCTTTTATTTTAATATTTGCCTTTGTAGCAGTAAATTCCATTTTAAACAAATAGGATAATGGTTAAATTAGCATTATTTAGAGACCCACCTAGACTACACTCTTAAAAATAAAGGTGCAAGTTGGAACCAACTAAGGTTATTGAGAGCGATACCATGGGGGAACCATTTTAGGGTCTCTGAAGAACCATAAATGGGATGGTTCTTTGAAGAACCATACAAACATCCCAAACCAGAAATGTTTTGGCCCTCCAGGACCGGAATTGAATAGCCCTGCTGTAGGGATTCATGCCTTATTTGCATATTTCCCAGGGTGCCTTTTGAGTGAATTTTTGCGATACCAGTACCACCCATGACTGTGTTTGCTAGTGACAGAGACATGGTTGTTGCGTTCATTAATTTTCAATCCGGTGGCCTTCAACAAGTGAGATCATAAGTAAATAGTTATTAAAATGTAATTATTCAAGATAATACAATACATATTTCATAAGGCCTTCTTTTGAGGGCCTAGTTTTACCCTAATACAGTGGCCTGAAAGTCATGGTTTACAGGCCACATCAGGCCTGCAAGTCACATTATGCTGGCTTGCAAAGTGATGTGTAATTCCTAATTGGAATTTTGCAAGAGTGGGTAATCCAACATTTTGAATTTATATTCACTTGAAACCTACCTCTTTAAGGTCCCTACACCCAAACGAGGGCATTGCGTTCATCCACCTCTGGCCTGCTGGCTCCCCTTCCTCTGCGGAAGCATAGTTCCCGCTCAGCCCAGTCAAAACTGTTCGCTGCTCTGGCACCCCAATGGTGGAACAAGCTCCCTCACGACGCCAGGACAGCGGAGTCACTCACCACCTTCCGGAGGCATTTGAAACCCCACCTCTTTAAGGAATACCTGGGATAGGATAAAGTAATCCTTCTACCCCCCCCCCCCAAAATTGTAAAGTGGTTATCCCACTGGCTATAGGGTGAACGCACCAATTGGTGAGTCGCTCTGGATAAGAGCGTCTGCTAAATGACGTAAATGCGCCCTTGAGCAAGGCACTTAACCCTAATTGCTCCTGTAAGTCGCTCTGGATAAGAGCGTCTGCTAAATGACTAAAATGTAAAATGTAAATGTTTAAGGAATACCTGGAATAGTATAACAGTAATCCTTCTACCCCCCCCTCCCCCACCCCCCCATTAAAAAAGAAAAAAAAAAGGAGTGGTTGTCCCACTGGCTATCCTAAGTTGAATGCACCAATTTGTAAGTCGCTCTGGATAAGAGCGTCTGCTAAATGACTTAAATGTAAATGTAAAAACCTGCATTCAGAATGACTTCCAGAATTGGGAAGACTAAGATATGAGATTACCTTAAACGTCTAAACCGGAACAACCATTTAATGGGTGCAAGAAATCCAAGTAACAGATTGGAATAGTTTAGAAAAATGTATGTTATTTATATTTGAGTAGCATAAGATTAATTAATCAATCAACGTACATGCAAAAACATAGATATTGAAACAAACAATTCTAAAAATCAACCTGCAATAGAGCATGCTGGGAAATATGATAATGGTTAAACTCTGGTTGTTAACAACAACACTGGGGTTATTTTACAACACAGTGTTAATTTAACTCTTTACAGTGTTAATTTACCTATTGAATGACCACTAGAAATGTTACACTGAAAAAATCAACACTAGTTAACACTGGCCAATTTGCTGTGTGCTATGAAAGGGACACATCGGCAGGCTTCCATACATTTCAAGAACCTTTCAGAATTCCGAAGAACCGTAGATGCCACGTCAAGAACCCCACACTTAACTCAAAGGTTCTTTATCAGGCAAAAGTTCTCCAAAGAACCTTAAGAGCTGAGGAAGAACCCTTTAAGAACTATTACTTTTTTTCAGTGTACTGCCAACATACAAATCAAATACAAGTGCATTTGTCATATGCACAGGATACAGTGTAGTGTAATATACAGTACAATGCAAACTCTCCTCTCAAACAATGCAACAGCTTTACATGTTATTCAATAGAACATATTTAGAAAGACAATAACACACATACAGTATGGTGTAAATGTCTCTTCTGAGACATCAGCTATCTTTCCTTTTCATTTTCTGATGTTGTAGGAGGGTAATTAGCCTAGTTGAGGCTTAAGATATGCCTATGTATAGTGACAGGAACAGGTGTTCTTCCTTTGCCTCAGTCTAAAATTAAAATGACCTGATTGATGTCTGTTTGTGTAACTGAACTATGTCTTACATCTTACGTGTCTTGCAACTTTACATAGAGCTAATGTCGGCTACAGTGAATCACCTAGTTTGAATCTATTCTACATTATGCAACCTGGACTCAGAGGTAGACGTAACATAGTAAATGTAAATCCCCCAAATAATATTATATGTTACATCTCCTGTGGTATGTATTAATTTGTGGATGTCCATCATCCATTTTGTATGATATGTTACGAATTACAATTAGTATGATGTGTTACAAATTGCAATTCGTACAATATGTTATGAATTGTAATTCTTACAAATAGTTACAAAATAGCAAAGCGTATGACATGTTATGAATTCCAATTTGTTGTGGCTAACGTTAGCTAGGCTAGGCGTTAAGGTTAGGGTTAAGGTTAGGAGTTGGGTTAAAGGGTTAAGGTTAGGGTTAGGGGAAGGGTTAACTAACATTCTAAGTAGTAGCAAAATAGCTAAAAAAAGTAGTAAGTAGTTGCAAAGTTGCTAATGAGATAAAATGCTAAAGTTGTCCGTGATAATAATAATAATAATAATAATAATAATAATAATAATAATAATAATAATATGCCATTTAGCAGATGCTTTTATCCAAAGCGACTTACAGTCATGTGTGCATAAATTTTTACGTATGGGTGGTCCCGGGGATCGAACCCACTACCCTGGCGTTACAAGCGCCATGCTCTACCAATTGAGCTACAGATGAGATCCAAAAACACCAAACACGCAACCTTTGGGTTGCTAGACATATCTGTCTGTCTTATGTAACCATATCAAACATAACATATCACACTAAATTGAGTGTCCTGGATTTACCTTTACTATGCTACGTCTAGTTTATGAGACTGACATTATGTCATAGGTTGCTTTATGGGTTATAAACAATGCATAGTTCCACAGAGTACATACTGTACTGTCTTTGCATACCAATACTGTCATTTCATGTACATATTACCTCAACTACCTCAACTAGCCGGTGCCCCCGCACATTGACTCTGCACCGGTACCCCCCTGTATCTAGCCTCCCTACTGTTATTTTATTTTACTTCTGATCTTTTTTTCTCAACACTTTTTTGTTGTTGTTGTTTTATTTTACTTTTTTATTAAGAAATAAATGCATTGTTGGTTAAGGGCTGTAAGTAAGCATTTCATGGTAATGTCTACACCTGTTTGTATTCGGCGCATGTGGCAAATACAATTTGATTTGATTTGACCAGTAGAGGTCAGTGTAGTAGCTATAAATCGAGCAATGAGCAACGTTCGACACGGTACGAGAAGATTACCTGGTGCGCGGCTCGTCTAGTGTTTACGGCGCGCTTTCACTATTATTGCGCGGCTCGTCTAGTGTTTACGGCGCGCCTTCACTATTATTGTCAACAGCAAAGCAGATGCTAACCAGCAGCGGGGCGAAATGATTTGCTTCAATCCTCTTATCGCACTAAACGTAAATATAGCTTGGTCAGACTCGTGTGAGATGCCATGTAGTCATATTACTCGCCGCGGCAGCTAACCTACAGTTGAATCTGAATTCTGGTGAGTATTTACTGCTAGATTGCTAACTAACGTATCAGGCTAACGTTTGCATGCTAGCAAGCTGGTATGCCAGAATGTGCACGTTGCTGCTAGCTAATGTATTCTGAGCATTGAAATGTGTTTTGCATAGCTAGCTATCCACACAGCAAGCTAACTGGACTTGGTGGTATATCAGTCACCCGTGCACTTACCTAGCTAGTTAGCTATCTAGTGAAAGCAAAAAACGTGCAGATGTGTATGGCTAACTAGCTAGCTACTGTTAGCTAACTAACCCCTGCCTGGCCTGCTGGAGACAATAGGCTGTTGCCAGAGTAGCTGAGGAACGCTCAACTCCGTTCTCGTATATCGAGGCAGATAAGTTATTCGAGAACGGAGTTTAGCGTTCCTCCGCTATTGCCAGAGATGTCACCATCATTCTCTGTCTGTCTTGTGGTGTTCAGTATAATGAGTGACTGTGCTATTGGCACCCGACACTAGTTCTCTGTATTTCGTTTTAATGGTTGCAAGAGGTGAGTGGGGAAATGCCATCGCATGGGGACATGACATGGGACAGTTGTCTTGCCAGGGACACTGAACACTGACCTCTGCCAAGTAGTCTGATTAAATAGGCTGTATTACACAATTACTCGGTATATACAGAGGTTTAAGTCTGAGAGTGTACTTTAGGCTAGACTTAGTCCTTTACAAGTTTCAGTGGAAAACTGCTTTGAGTCACCACAATTGAACAACCAGACTGGAAGAAAGGGGGAGATATTGTCTTGAAGCAGTGGAAAGTCAGTGCCTCATGTTGACATCTTGCTTGGCTAGACAGCGAACCAGACAGTATTGCTGAAATGCTGATTCAGTGGAAATGGTAAATGCCTAGTTCTCTGTGGCTTGTGTAATGACAGTGTTTTCTCTTTTGAAATGGTACTGGCTGTTCCAATAGATATAGGGACCTTTTCTTTATTCCACACAGTGCAAATCTTTTCATGTGATATGCATGTCTCCTGTGACAGACTTAAAGAGCGACTGCTATTTAAAAAGCTACTTCTCATTTTGAAAATGGCCCCATGTGGCATCGATATGAGTCAGAAACATTTATTCTACTGTCAAAATTGACTACACAGTGCAAATAGGATAATTTTGGTAATAAAGTCAGTGTCGTCCAAAACAGAGATTTGCAAGATGATAGGGGAAAAAACGGAATGAGAAGGGTACAGTAACAGTTTTCCTTGGGTTGGGTTTATTTCAATCCTGCCCACAGCTGGCAGCACCCAGGAAATCATCAATTCGGAGCACAGCTGCATGCGACCCGATCGTAATGCATTTACATTTTAGTCACTAAGAGCAATTAGGGTTAAGTGCTTTGCTCAAGGGCACATCGACAGATATTTTTTCTCTTAGTCGGGTCGGATTCTATAGATGGGTTTGCTGAGAACGTCACAAACCATGCTCACGCTTCAATGGGGCAGAAGTTCATGTGTTGTGGTTCTGGACGTTCAGATAGCTAGAAACAATGACAATAAGCTGCCATGTGGGTAATTCTAAGTGGCTCATTTCATCTAGTTTTTTTCTTGTTCTTGATACCATGTCTTGTTTTGACTATGCTAAAATTCACTAGCTAGCTAACCAACAACTGTGTAACAATATGTTTGATTGACAACAAGTGCTCATTGTGCAATTTTATGTATTCAATAAACATTGTCAACAATCTAAGCGAACCCCGTCTATTTTACCCAATAGTTGTGCACGCGTCGGTTTTGTTGCTAAACAACCAACCCGTCTATGGGGCTAGTTAGAGACCATCAGTAAATTACACAATGTGCATGTTTTAAATGTTCAATAGCTCCAAATTTCCATGACTTAAAAACCTCAAACCAACTATAAATTGTAGACATTCATAAACAAATATTGAAAGCATTTAATGAGACAACTAAAATATTTTCTCATGTACGTTGTGTAATTTATTGACGGTCCCAAAACTAAATCAAAACTGTGTAGAAATGATAATGGACCTACATCTGTAGTCTCTTTACTCTGTCAAGTGCCATGCTCTACCAATTTGAGCACATGTGTGATTTGGTTTTTGGAGTGGAGGTTAAACATTTTGTTTTGTCTTCTAGAGTTTTCAGAGTGAAGGAGATATGTCTAATAGTAGCCCGCTGAGCGTCCGGCATTGGACCACCAAGCACGTAGCCAAGTGGCTGAAGGACGAGGGCTTCTGCCACTATGTAGACCTACTGTGCAACAAGCACCGTCTGGACGGCATGTCCTTACTCACCCTCAGCGAGTATGACCTCCGCTCTCCCCCGCTGGAGCTCAAGGTGCTGGGGGACATCAAGAGGCTGATGGTGTCCCTCCGCAAGCTGCAGAAACAAAACCTGGATATCCTGGAGGAGCTGGGGGTCCCGTTTGAAGGACACTCCCCTCAGGGTGGTGGTGGGGACTGGCACTGCAATGGGGACTCCAGCAGAGAGTGTGATAACTCTAACATAGACACTGCACCGGTTGGAGAGCAGTATCTTCAGTATAGGAATGGGAAGTACAAGCATGGAGGGAGCAGGAGGCTGGACCCTGAGTACTGGAAGACGGCGCTTAGTGCCATCTATGTGGTGTTTGTTTTCGGATTTACCTCTTTTGTCATGGTGATCGTGCACGAGAGGGTGCCGGACATGCGCACTTACCCACCCTTGCCAGACATTTTCTTAGACAGGTGGGTTGCTGTTGCTCACATCTTAAATAATGTATGTACATTTTAGACCTAGTTGATCTTGTGACTTTTCAGCAAACGCCTCTGTTCGGAATGTCAACAGAACTGATGCTTTGGTGATGACATGTTACTAGGAACCAAATACAAGCAAACGGAATGAAACGGGGAGAGACTTATCTGAATTTTATTAAAAGAATCTATTGTGTTCATTGCAAAATATTTTCCGTTTGGAGTAAATGGCTTCTGTTGCAAAATGTTTTGTTACTGTGCAAGATGTTTTGCAATGGTGTCCGACTAATGAATACAGCCATGACTCTCAGAGCAACAGTGAAAGTTTGTCTTGATAGTGAAATTAAACATGATGGTGCACCTGCATCATCTTACGATCTGTTAAAACAAGAGGTCAAGCTGTTGAAGGGGGGGGGGGGAATCAGTCTGGATGGACATTGTGATAATTGCCCTACTTTCGGATAACAACTGTGTATTATAAGCCTGACATAGTGAAGGAGCATACTAGGGTATGGCTCCCATGAAGTGTACTGCTACTCTATGGGCCCTGATCAAAAGTAGTGCACTATATAGGGAATAGGGTGCCAGTTGATATGTAACCATAGCCTATTCTGAATCTCAATAGCATGCCCTGCCATTAACTGTTCTTTGATTGTACTACTTTCAGTAGATTGCTCAACATTTTGTTCATGATGACCTCCATTGGGCGGCACTTGAATGTCCGGCTTGTTCTCACTGAGTGCTGAGTCCGACTTACTCATGGTGTGATAACGTAGCAGATTACTGTAGGCGAAATGAGTAAG
This sequence comes from Coregonus lavaretus, assembly GCF_964263955.1. Taxonomy (NCBI): domain Eukaryota; kingdom Metazoa; phylum Chordata; class Actinopteri; order Salmoniformes; family Salmonidae; genus Coregonus; species Coregonus lavaretus. Next base: position 42,159,028 of record NC_140012.1, read on the forward strand.
CAGCAACTAGGCTAAACGTAGCTCTCTAGACTCCCTGTGTTTATGGTCTAGCAGGACTAGAGGTTGACATCGAGACACGGTATAGTGAAATAGCGAAAGGGTTAGCCTTTTGTGAGAACCTAATGCAGGTTTGTCAGGTGTGTTATCCCAGTTGCTCTGGTTTAGCCTTGCTGTTTGCATCCTTGTTATTTTGATAGAAATCTACTAGGCTGTTTTTAGTTTGTTCCAGTTAAGTAAAGTTGAATATAGGGTAATACGTTTAGTCAGGTTATTGGCTATTAGGCCCCATCTGTTGCTTCAGTGACACTTTTTTTAATAAAGTTCGCTAAGCCTGGGAGAATAACCCACAGTGCTTCAGGAGCAGACAGCTTGAAGATCAGCCTGTAACCATTTCTTTCTTTTAACAGTGTACCTAGAATACCATGGGCCTTTGCCATGGCAGAGGCATGTGGACTGATCCTGTGTAATATCTGGCTGCTAGTTCTGCTGCTGCACAAGCACAGGTAGAGTACGGACTGCCTGGTCCATAGGAAAACCCGTTCATCACAGGTAGAGTACGGACTGCCTGGTCCATAGGAAAACCCGTTCATCACACAGCCTAGACGTGATTTAAGCTAGTGTCTAGAATTTCTCCCTGAATAGAATAGTAAAAGTGTAGATTAGCCTAGCCCAGAGGTTTTCAAGCTTCTCCTCAGGAAACCACAGCCGTTTCATGTATTTGAACTATTCCAGAGCTCGCAAGCCTCATTCAGCTTGTCGTCTAATCATTAAGCCTTTTGACTACTTCAATCAGGTGAGCTAGTTCAAGGCTACAACAAAATGGTGAAACTTCTGGGGGGGTCCCTGAGGAGAGGTCTGAAAACCATTGGTCTAGTTATTGAAGTTGTGTTAATGTGTGTAATGTTTGCTCTGCTGAAGGTCGATTCTGCTGCGGCGCCTGTGCAGCCTCATGGGGACAGTGTTCATGCTGCGTTGCATCACCATGTTTGTGACCTCCCTGTCAGTGCCAGGACAGCACCTGCAGTGCTCAGGAAAGGTACCACAGCTCCACACACACACACACACACACACACACACTATCTAACTAAATCAAAACTGTGTAGAAATGACAATGGACCTACATCTGTAGTCTCTTTACTCTGTCCAGTTTGATAACAGTAATCTATAGTCTCTTTACTCTGTCCAGTTTGATAACAGTAATCTATAGTCTCTTTACTCTGTCCAGTTTGATAACAGTAATCTATAGTCTCTTTACTCTGTCCAGTTTGATAACAGTAATCTATAGTGTCTTTACTCTGTCCAGCTTGATAACAGTAATCTATAGTCTCTTTACTCTGTCCAGCTTGATAACAGTAATCTATAGTCTCTTTACTCTGTCCAGCTTGATAACAGTAATCTATAGTCTCTTTACTCTGTCCAGTTTGATAACAGTAATCTATAGTCTCTTTACTCTGTCCAGCTTGATAACAGTAATCTATAGTCTCTTTACTCTGTCCAGTTTGATAACAGTAATCTATAGTCTCTTTACTCTGTCCAGTTTGATAACAGTAATCTAGACAGTCGGGGAGCATCGCAAATTTCAAAAGCGATGGATATGACCATCTTTTGCAAATTGACAGCGAGGAAATGTAACCAATTTTAAGTGCGGCCCTCTGGACCTCGGTGAAGACTGAATGCGGCCCGCGGGGGGAAATTTGTTTGACACCCCTGCTGTACGCAGACTATGGGTGGCAATTTTCACGTCTCACAACAGGCTAGAATATCAATAGTGACTCTTTCCTTCTCTTTCCCCTAGATGTATGGTGATATGTGGGCCAAACTGCATCGAGCTCTGGCCATATGGAGTGGATTTGGAATGTCCCTCACAGGTGTCCATACATGTGGGGACTACATGTTCAGCGGTCACACGGTGGTAATCACCATGCTCAACTTCTTTGTGACAGAATGTAAGCGTTCCATATAATCGTATTGTTACTGTCCCCTGGTAAGATGTAATTGACTGTAGTGGGAAGAACTTATGTACATTGTGTGTCCATCAGCTATAACTGCATAAAGGTCATCAAGACCAGACCACCGACAGCTTTAAACTGTTGTATAATTCTACAGCATACACTGAGAGCAGGATCTCTGAAGTTGTCATTCACTTCCTGATTTGAACAGAACATAACTGAAATTCAAAACCATCCAAACCCATTATTCAATGTTCTGCTTGTATGTATTCACTAACAGACACCCCGAGGGGTTGGAACTTCATCCACACCTTGTCCTGGGTCCTGAACTTGTTTGGCATCTTCTTCATCCTGGCGGCCCATGAGCACTACTCCATCGACGTCTTCATAGCCTTCTACATCACCACCAGGCTGTTCCTATACTACCACACGCTGGCTAACACCAGGGCGTACCAGCAGAGTCGCAGGGCCCGCATCTGGTTCCCCATGTTCTCCTTCTTCGAATGCAACGTCAACGGCCCCGTGCCCAATGAGTACGGCTGGCCCTTCTCCAAACCCGCCATGATCAGGAGCATGATTGGGTACTAGGTGGTAGAGGACGTTGATCTCTTCCAGTCGACACTACTGTTCAGTATGCTGCCCTCTCCAAGGAGTTGCAAACTGTGGTTGTGTGATATTGACTTTATATTCCAATATCTGCAGAGACTGCTAACTGAGATGGCTTGTAGGATCCTATCGGTGCCATGGTGTGACAGGGTACCTGAGAGACTTGACTACTCATATTTCTGTGACATAGCGTTTGGCTGGCGTCCCACTGGCTATAAGGTGAATGCACCAATTTGTAAGTCGCTCTCGATAAGAGAGTCTGCTAAATGACGTAAATGTAAATGTTTGTCCAACAGCAGCCTGTTGAAAGGGATTAAACTAAGTATGTATCCAAAATGGCACCCTATTCCCTTTATAGTGCACTACTTTTGACCAGAGCACTACATAGGGAATAGGGTGCCATTTTGGACGCATGCTAAAGAATCATCCTATCCTCTCCACTTCCTTTGAATAGCGATGAGATTTCTGAAGATATTTCCCACACATTTTACATTTTAGTCATTTAGCAGAAGCTCTTATCCAGAGCGACTTACAGGAGCAATTAGGGTTAAGTGCCTTGCTCAAGGGCACATCGACAGATTTTTCACCTAGTCGGCTCGGGGATTAGAACCAGCGACCTTTCGTTTACTGGCACTACGCTCTTAACCACTAAGCTACCTGCCGCCCCACACCTTTTGCCACGATCAATAACCTGGTTACAGATGTGATGTAAGTGCTTTAGCCAACGCCTCATCTCTTGTCATGCCTTTACAATCTTGTTCATGGCATGACAACAAACTCAACAGAGGAGTTGGCTAAAGCACAAACAGACATGCTAATGCCAGGCTAGCATTTCAATGCTTAACTTGCTCTTAACTTGCAGTCTGAGAGAACATTGAAGGTGATAGCAAGCTAGAGGTTTGGGGAAAACATGAAAGCAGAATTCTCAGGCAGCCTATTGTAACCAAAAACACTTTATTTTTAAGTCCGTACAATTTGTTCATCTAAAATTCAACAGTATTACAGTGAAAAAAGCTCTTATGTGTTCATTAGATAGCCTGAGAAATCGGGGTATGATATTATTGACGTTGTTTTATCTGAACTCTGGCTCTAATACAGGTATAGACCACCTTTTAAAAGCAATTTTCAAAACGTCACAGATGATACTGTTCCTGAATTTCTGTATAGCAACATCTAAGTTAAAGATGTTGCGACAGGTCTTGTTACTTGTTTGCCTTTTTACTTTAGGTAGTGTGAAAAGCTTCTGCATTCCTTAAGACACTACTGTGGTTTTGACTGTATTACTAGAATGTGAATTAGTCATGTTGAAATGAACTACGCTACATGGCCAAAAGTATGTGGACATCTGCTCGTCGAACAGCTCATTCCAAAATCATGGTCGTTAATATGGAGTTGGTTCATTGTATGCTGTTGCGTTAAGATTTCCCTTCACTGCAACTAAGGGGCCTAGCCAGAACCAGTGTTGCAACTGAGGACATACTTTTTTTTTTACGCACTTCAGCACTCGGCGGTCCCGTTCTGTGAGCTTGTGTGGCCTACCACTTTGCGGCTGAGCCGTTGTTGCGCCTAGATGTTTCCACTTCACAATAACATCACTTACAGTTGACAGGGGCAGCTCTAGCAGGGCGGAAATTTTAAAGTTCTGGTTTGTTGGAAAGGTGGCATCCTAGGACTGTGCCACGTTGAAAGTCACTGAGCTCATCAATAAGGCCATTCTACTGCCAATGTTTGTCTATGGAGATTGCATGGCTGTGTGCTCGATTTTATACACCTGTCAGCAACGGGTGTGGCTGAAATAGCCGAATCCACTAATTTGAAGGGGTGTCCACATACGTGTGTGTGTGTATATATAATGTATTTTGGTTTCCTTTATAATATTTGTATTGTTCAGTTATTATCCTGCCTTTTCCGAACTAGACCTAGCCGTAAACGGAGCTGTTACCAAGGAGATCGCAAAAAGCAGCCAAAACTATGGAATGGAAAATGGTGAACAATCGTTTTCAATATCATTCCATTTGCCAATAACTTTAGGTGTTATAGTAACATTGTCTTTATGGAAATGCATATCTCAAATGTTGAATATTGTTGTTTAGTAAATGACCAGGCTTCACAATAATAAGAATAACATACAAGGATATAAATCCTTACAAAATAATAGTTTTCCTTCTTCCACAGATCCCTTGGACTATCTTAATTTATTTCATTTTGTATATGTCAATAGCATATATTTTTTTATTTTACATCTATATATGATGATATACAGAAAGGTTATTGCACTTGAACAGGAATATGTTTACAGTTGTACGGAACTATATTTGTTTAAAACACAATGTGCTTTTATGTATAGGATTGATTTCAGAATCACCCCAGGCGCTGGTTGAGCACGGCGCTTGTAACGCCAAGGTAGTGGGTTCGATCCCCGGGACCACCCATACACAAAAAAAATGTATGCACGCATGACTGTAAGTCGCTTTGGATAAAAGCGTCTGCTAAATGGCATATTATTATTATTATATTATAAATCATTAAAACAAATGCAAACCAACCCCCCCCCCCCCCCCCCCCCACCCCCCCAGGCACTTAAATCAGACAGCCATTAATGGTATTGGTTACAACCCACTTTTGTAAAACAATTTTAAGTATTACTTCCCACTTGGCAAAGACGTCTGTTCAACGTCTAGTTTAAATGTATCCTACATTTGATTGAAATCACGTTAGTTGACAACTCAATGTAAATAATTAGATTTGAACCGTCATTGGATTTATTTGAAAAAATTGCAAATTCGCCAAATTCATTTTTATGTTGATGACTTTTTGCGAAACTAATCAGTTTTCCACCTTGATTCATCGTCATCACGTTTGTTTCTACGTCATTAAAAATAATAATCCAATGTTGATTCAACCAGTTCGTGTCCAGTGGGTTAAATCCCATCTCCATCCCATGTTTTATTTGGAATTTCAGCTGCGGAATAGTTATTGGTTCTACTAGACCTAGATACCTTACATGCTATGAGTGTTTTTATTAACCCCCCCCCATAATTCCAAAGAGTTCCTAATAAAGTAATGCATCAATATTTTGGCTTGACTAATGCTAGCTCGTGCTAACTGCAAATCTATAATTTGCTGCAAAATGTTTTTAGATACGTTCAGGAGAATTATGCATTTGTTCTTGTCACTTTTAACCCCCTCTATAAATTGTTACTAATCCTTATCACTGGTATGGTTATAATGGTACGTTACATACCTTCGAGATGCAGTAATTGGCTACCAATTGGCTACCATTGTAATGGAAATGTTGCAATCACACAAAGTGTGCTTGTATTGGGTTAATTGATTAATGTCCTGCAAATGACGTGTCTTTACCATCATTAAACAGTTGAAATCAATGAATGGTTCAAGTTAGTTTTGAGGAGGGGAAGCTGATCCTAGATGTGTACCTAGTGAAAAGTCGCCCTGTGTGTGTGCAAGAATGTAATTCAGTTAGCTACACGGTTAGAGGACATGGTGACACATCTGCACGAGATAGCGCCAGAGTGCAGTGGATTTAAACGGATTCTGGGAATCGGCTCAGAGCTATCCTGAGCAGTTGATGGCCCCCCCAGTTGATGGCCATGGTTCCCACTGTGTCTGAGGTCCAGTGTCTAAGCGTGGATTTAACCTATTACTGAGTTTACATGTCGGGTCTGTCTGCTATGGAAAACCAGCATGTGTGTTCGGCCTGATCTTATTAGCTTAGTTAGTACCACTTCAGGTCAAGTCCTCTGACGGTCAAAGTGCTGATTTCAGTTTTTACTGTTTAGTTAGCTAGACCACCTGTTTCTGTTTTGACCACCAAAAGATTTCTCCAACCCATTCTTCAGCCACACTGCAGCCTTCGGCTAGCAGCAGTTATCAGCTCAGCAAATATTTGTATTTTATTTGTGATCACAGCTCAGTTAGTATAATTCCTTACCATGCAGAATTATTCTAGTTTAGCTATCTAGTTAAGGTTTCTTGAAGTGTTTCTGACAGCCCCGGTTATAGTAGCTAATCCAGCTGTCAACTAAATACAAACCTCCTGAAACTGTACAGAGAAAAGCTGACTGCTAGATCTATCATGGTAGGCCAAGCACCGTGGTTGCTATGGTGATAAAGACGGCTTCCAGTTGCCAGATATTATTTGTGAAGACAATTGTATTACATTAATAAATACACAAATATTCAAGTGTTTCAGTCTTGTATTAACTAGATTATTATATATGGACATAGAAATACTCAATTAAAACCAGAACTCAAAGTCATCCTACTATGATTTAGACAGGCAAAGAAACGAACACCTACATTTACAGGGTCCTGCGATCCTGAGGTCATGTGAGGTTTTGCGTTTGCGTTTCTCCTTCATCGCCCTCCAACTGGACAGGACTGTCGCGACGCGGTGTTAGAAACAGCCTGAAAACAACGAACCAACGCAAAGCTCCAAGCAACTGAAGCGAAGTCCTGCAAAACTTCCAGTAAGTAATGTCCATAGCTTTGTTAGCTAGTTAATAAGGTAACTGTGATTGCTAGGTAGCTGGCGTACCTTGCTAGCCAGCTAACTAGCTAAACGTTAGCTAGCTAGGTAGGGGACATGGCCGGGATTCAGCGCAGGGAAATCTGTAGCCAGATAGCTAACGTTAGTCCATTGTCAAGGGTAAATACATGTCCCGATCTTTGACATTAACTATAGCTAACTACATTTTGACTTTTTATTCGAGGTGGAAAGATGATGTGCCATTGCCTAGCTACCTAGCTACCTAGCTAACTGTGTCTTCTTACTGTCGAGTTCAAGTTGAAGAAACAGATTGCTGCTGTGAGCAAATCCCTGTCTGTGATGTAATGGCTTGTTAACTTGCTTGCCGGCTAGCTATTTTGCTAACAGCTACTAGCTAGCTAAGTTGACTTTCATTGAACCAGCCGCCAGTTACATTGATATTGCACATTGTAATGATCTACTGTAGCTAACTAGGCAAGCAAACAACTTGAGACTTGGCAGCGGCATTGACGTGCTAATATCGACGTCAAGATGGCTGCTTACAGATAACCTTGTTCTTCAAAGCTTGACATGTGTAGAGGTGGTTGTGTAGGCCTGGCCATATCCCTTCAACTGTGTTCACAGTCCTATGAGGAGATGATCCATACATTCCCTATTATCTGATCATTTACTTGGTGGTGGAGGACACTGCTACTAGTCAATCAATAGCGAACAACATGCATGTTAGGACTATCTCTTTGTGGCAAAATAATCTTTGTCCTACATTTGCTGCAATAGGCTACATGCTGAACTCAGTCAGTAGTACTATGATAGCTGAATTTGTCATCTGCCATTTTCCTACTTGTCACAGGTAGAATGGCTGTCCCTCCATCATATGGTGATCTTGGTAAATCTGCAAAGGACATCTTCAACAAAGGATATGGTAAATGTCTTCAAAACTGGTTGGTTTACCCCTGTAGGAATGATGAGCATGACAAACATTGACATTTACGTAACAGGGGCCTTTTCTGACAACTTAAACGTTCAGCATCACTTTGCTTTGGCCTCTCTTACACCCGTAAGGGAACGTTTCCATCAATCCACAGAACACATTTCACACTGACAGGACATTTTACAAGTATGTTAACATAATAACAACCAGGCATTCAATTTGTTCAAGCCAAGTCACAATTGTCCGTATGGATCAGTATTCTCCATGTAGTGGTCCATTTGGAAAGTATTTAAATGTTAAGGAGATGCTAATCAAAAACAGGTTAACACCGCTCCCTTAATATGCAAAGGAACATATGGTGTTCTGAATGTTATGGTTTGTTCTTTATTAGGTTTTGGATTGGTGAAACTTGACGTCAAGACCAAGTCTTCAAGTGGAGTGGTGAGTTTGGCTTTTCAATCATGCCACAGTTACTGTACATTCTGGCCCTCCATAACAAGATATAGGCTCACTGTCTGTCATGATTGTTATTTAGGAATTCAAAACCTCTGGCTCGTCCAACACTGACACCAGCAAAGTCAATGGCAACCTGGAGACCAAGTACAAATGGGGTGAATACGGCCTGACGTTTACAGAGAAGTGGACAACAGACAACACTCTGGGGACTGAGATCACTGTTGAAGACCAGGTAGAGGGGAGACACCAGTCTATACTGTCATTTGTCAGCTTTCTATTCAGTTGTTTAATTTTTTTTCTTCTTCCATAGATCACCAAAGGACTGAAACTTACGTTCGACACCCAATTCTCACCAAATTCTGGGTACGGTTTGTGGCTATAAATTTTTTTTCAAGCATCATTTAATGTTTCTCACCAGTCTTGAGACCCTGGAGTGGATAACATTTATTGTGCACGTTCGGCACTGCATAACCCACCACCAACCTTCCTTTTATTGAAAATAATCAGTGATGACTGAACTAGAACAACAGAAATATCAGAATGATGTTTATTCATCCTATTTTCCCCATCTGTTCTCTCTGTAACAGCAAGAAGAGTGGGAAGGTGAAGACTGCCTATAAGCGTGAATACGTCAACTTGGGCGTAGATGTAGACTTTGACTTTGCCGGCCCGGCCATCCACGGTGCAGCGGTGACCGGATACGAGGGATGGCTGGCTGGCTACCAGATGACCTTCGACACGGCCAAGTCCAAAATGACCCAGAGCAACTTCGCTGTTGGCTACAAGACGGATGATTTCCAGCTGCACACCAATGTGTAAGCTTCATATCTATTGTATTTTGGATGGACTTATATCTCAGCAGTAAAGTGTGAATGTTTCTATTAGAAAGATGATGGTCTTGGCAAGTTACATCGATTTTTAATAACAAGTTGTAGGTTGATTTTGAGCATTTCAGTTCATCTTTTAGTTGAGTTATTATTAAATAAAGAGCTGTTCATCGGACAAGGATAGCACAATGTATGTCTGTTTATGTCCTACATCCCAGTAATGATGGCACAGAGTTTGGAGGGTCCATCTACCAGAAGGTGAATGACCAGCTGGAGACCGCTGTGAACCTGGCCTGGACAGCAGGCAGCAACAGCACCCGCTTTGGCATCGCTGCCAAGTATCAGCTGGACTCCAGTGCCTCGATATCTGTGAGTGCTGCTTTTCTGGTTGTCTTGTTTATTAGTCTTGTGTGTTCAATATTCAGAGACTGGTTCTGCGGGATTAGTAGTTTATTAAATGGGAATGGGCTGTGTCAAAGGAGATATTTTAGGAAGTAACTGGACAATAAAGTGACGTTTTTGTAATGCAATGCCAATAACGATCATAACCCGTTGTATACCATTGTTAATTGTATGTGTTTGTTATATTTTCCAGGTTAAAGTTAACAATGCTAGTTTGGTGGGAGTTGGCTATAACCAGACACTGCGGCCAGGTAAGAACTGTCTCTCACTACTTTGCAAAAGCACTGCCAGCCATCTCCAAAGTGGGCTGTTGTAGCTAAGTTATTTATTTTTTCCTGTTCTGCAGGTATGAAACTTATCCTGTCTGCACTGGTCGATGGCAAAAGCATCAACGCCGGTGGCCACAAACTGGGCCTGGGCCTGGAGCTGGAGGCATAAGTATCTAGCTGTCCTTTCTAGTGAAGTCTTCATATTTAATATTTGAGGGAATATCAGAAGAATTTGGCCTTAGGTATTTCCAGCCCAACAACCGGTAAGGGATGTCTCAAAGGAATGAGATTAATCTAAAGCATCAATATACACAACATAACCCTCAGTTCTGTCAGATGGATCCCCAACCCATCAGCCACTGCCATTTCCTTTGTTGGTTTGTAGTCCGTCATTCTGTGTGTACTATGACAGTAGCGCAGTACTACTAAGTCTTATGTATTCCTATACTGTGCTGTACCACTAGTGAAAAACATCCTCCTTCTCAAAGAGAGCGTTCATTCTGCATGTTTTACATTTGTTTTATCGGTTTGGCTCATTGGATGGGACAATCCGAGGAGGGTTATATTAAGATGTATTCTTTGATTTAATTATATATAATAACAATGTTATTATGTTGTCATTATGTGACAATCCTGAACTGTTGTTGTTTTGCACACTAGCAAATTATATTATACCTTTTTATTTATGTCTTATCTTTCCCTGTTTCATTTGCACATATAGTAGCCTTCGGTTAGCAATGCTTTGCCTGTTGTCAGGGCGGCTCCTACTCAGAATGTTCATCACGTATTCTAGAGACCTTAAACGTCTATTCTATTTGGTGATGAGATCTATTTAGCTAATATTCTTGAGGACATGTTAATAAATTATGCTTATTGCTTTGCCACCCACCCTGCGGTCAGATCCTTACGATATTGATTAACTAACCTGTTTCCTAGTTGAACATGGTAGTGTAAATTGCACGACATTGCCAAATGGGATTTTCTGGGTGTGATTAGAAAGGAGAAGGGAAACTATTATATAACTGAGCGTATCCTCCACCTCCCCTTCCCCTAGCTGTGTATAAATGATATGACTGGGAAACCAGAAACCAAGTCCACGTCTACCTTTACAATAAAGTATTTTAAACAAGTCAGTCCTTGGTTCCTGGATATATCATGGCGTCTTCACACGGTTGGACAACGTGAAACTACATGGCAACAAGTCACTTGTTTTACAATTTAATGTACAGCTCAACCATAATGAACATTTAAAAACAAACATGTATACAGTGAAAGTATGACTCACCTGAGTACAATGTGTATAACTGTAAGCATTACCCATATATTACTTTGGTTATTTCTAAAATTAAGCTGTAATTTAAGATTTTCCAGACAAAAAACATTACAAGAATATTTAAGTCTTGATTTTGTCTAAAGTAACGGTTGGCAAAAAGCATTTAAACCTCTTCAGATCACAGATATTCAGTGGCAGCATTTAAACCTCTTCAGGTCACAGATATTCAGTGGCAGCATTTAAACCTCTTCAGGTCACAGATATTCAGTGGCAGCATTTAAACCTCCAGGTCACAGATATTCAGTGGCAGCATTTAAACCTCTTCAGGTCACAGATATTCAGTGGCAGCATTTAAACCTTCAGGTCACAGATATTCAGTGGCAGCATTTAAACCTCTTCAGGTCACAGATATTCAGTGGCAGCATTTAAACCTTCAGGTCACAGATATTCAGTGGCAGCATTTAAACCTTCAGGTCACAGATATTCAGTGGCAGCATTACACTAATGGATTTAATGACATAAACAACAATTTGAAAAGTCAGCACTTGTACCAAAAAGATGGCAAGTACTATCTGATTATCATAACGCAAAGCTACTTCTTACTAATTACATTCTACAGTAGAGGCCAGTGTTGGTCAATCATAACCCAAAACTACTTGTCACTGATTACATTCTACAGTATAGGCCAGTGTTGGCCAATTTCCCATGTAGTCCTACAGTTTTAAGACCGGTCTCCTACATAGTGTTACAGTTTGAAGGCCAGCGTTAACCCATCTCCCACAGTGAGCATGCTGATGTTGATCCTGACATCCCGGTACAACTTCTTGTTCAGCTTGTCAATGGCCTGGGTGTCTATGTCATCAGATGCAGGGTTCACCACCTTCCCACTCCACAGAACCTAAAAGCACGGAGGAGCAGCAGCATCATTCTAAGCTTTAAAAAAATAAATTGCTTACGGCTGTCCATGTGATTTGAGATTAACTGCTGTGGTAGTCTCTTTTGACAGATGTTAATTTGGTTCTGGGTGCTGGAATTACTGTTGCGGTAACATGAACTATGCATCATGGCCAACACCCTACAAATGACTAGGCTACAGTCGTCATACTGAAACACTCACGTTATCAATGGCAATAATCCCTCCTTTTCTCACTAGCAGGAGGGATTTTTCGTAGTAGTTGTCGTAGTTTGCTTTGTCTGCATCGATGAAGACGAAGTCGAATGTCTCGGCCTCGCCATTGGCCAGGAGGTCATCTGAGGAAGAGTGAGTGAGTGTGAATACATTTGTTCATTATCTACTGCTGATAATGGATCTGTTACTAACGTGTTACTATACCGAGAGTTTCCAATGCCGGCTGGATCCGTAGATCTATTTTATTCTCCACTCCAGCCTGTTGAGAAAGATCTGATGGTTGAGTTATATAATACAGTGCATGGTTACACATGACTTTTTCCTGACACCAATTTTGTACTCTGCTTACAATGTCGACAAGAAGGGCTTTTCTTGACGGTGGAAGTACTGATAAGAACTTCTGTCATCAGGTGAGACCGTTGGTAATGGATGCTCTGACAGGCTCTCTCTATGATGGATCACATGACTTTCACATCAATCTATCACACAACCACAGCCAGTCTCTCAAAGTTTGAATTTATTTTGAGGAGGGACTGTGAAAAAAAGCAAGTCTGAGTTTATCTGTTTTTGTAAAGTCCAGAATATCAGCAATATAATTTTCATCTACAGGTTGACCGCTATGGGATAAACGATTAACTTAAAAGGTGAGTCTTGGTTTCATACCATAGAGTGTTTTGGTATCTTAGCTCAATAAAAGCAGCAGCAACCATGACAAGTGTGCAGTTCTTATCACAGTGAGATGGCTTTTCAGATGCCATGCAAATGTAGCTTGTGTGTCAGATCTGTTTGTGCCATCGTGCCAACTCCTTCACTCATTGTCGTGCCAACTCCTTCACTCATTGTCGTGCCAACGTTCGGCTTGACAATTTTCAGCAAAGGAGCTGGCAAGAGCACAAACAGATCTGGGACCAGGCTAATGTGAATAAAGTAGTTTCAGAATGTAATTTGTTACCTGGGGTGTTTGACAAGCCCAGTAGTCAGTGGTGCTATCCCTTACAAAACATACCCATGTCTGGCCTGCACACGCCAGAATCACTACAATGGTGTGAGAGATGACATATAGACAATCAAACGATCCTGGCAGCTCTCCAAACGCCTGTCTAAAAGAGTTAAGTGCACAGTTGATCGCGTAGCACTGGCATGTCAGAAAAGCAAAACACAATCCACATTTCACCTCTTTCCAGAAGGGTTTGCCGATGTTGGGGTATTCGTCTTTGATGTCACAGGCCACCATCTTCCCGTCGTCTGGCAAAACCAGCGCTATGCTCAGAGTATTGTACCCTGTGTACACGCCTACAGGGAAGATAAATAAAACGAGCATTATGAGACTCGTATACGGTAAATGTGTTACATAAAACAACAGTATTTATTTTTGCAAGCCTATATGGAATAGCATTACACTATGCTATTGGTTGTGATAGAAACTTTAAATAAAATGGTAGGCTATAGCAACTAGTGTGAGAAGAGATGATTAAATGTGATACAGAGTATAATGTGAATAATATTTACCGATTTCTATAGCTTTCTTGGCTTTGATGAGTCTTGCCAGGTTAGCCATCAGCTGAGATTGCTCAGCTGCAACCATGATGAAGTTCCAGGAATCATCCATGGTCCTCTGGAAGATGAAACAGAAGAAAAGGAGATGTTAATGTTTTGTTAACGTCATAAAACAGGTTGTTTATTAAGTGTACATTTATATTTACAAGTCTCAGACCCAGACACTTGTGCAACATAGTAAATGGTGCAAAAACACATCCAATTTAGACTTTGGACAGTTTCTAGCGTTCGGCAAATCTAATTTAGGAACATATTTGATAATGAAGACTTCTGTAAATCCGGATCTTCTTACCAGTCTGAGTTTTTTCAGCGCCGGATGCTCCCTCATTGAATGATTGAGGACATACTGCATCAAGGGGTTATCTTTTGCCCCAGAGTGACTCTTGAAGATGTCCATGGAAAATGTGGATCTTCTTTTGCCTGGAGGGAGCAATCATGTCAACTGATGAGTATCTCAAGATGGCAATATGGTATAGATGCTGTGGTTTAAGTGTTTGATAATTGAACAATAATGGGGAAACCATACACGATGACTCTGTCATATCCGACTGTTCAACGTCATCTTGACATGTCATGATATTGATAAGAAGCAGGCACGCTGATTCTACCCCCCTTACCAATGTAATAACCAGCCACAAAGACAACTCCAAGTGTAGCGGATCCGATCAATGCTTCTCTGGATACACTGTGAAAAGACATTGTAACAATGTTTCTCCTCGCTTATTCATTGACCGTTTGACAGATCAAGGACTTCTACCCTTGTAACAAGCTGTTTCCTTGTTTGCTATAGTTACCGCGAAGCTGTAATATAGGGGCGCACCCTAAATATAATGCATACACATGAAC
>NC_140012.1:42173982-42176482 GCF_964263955.1 Coregonus lavaretus
GAGTCTGCCAAGGGGCACCACTCACCCTGGTAAGTGAGTAAATACAATATCACACCATCACACAACAAATCCAGAGGGGATGCATTACTCTTCCATATATCTGGGAAATTGCTGTGGTGTGAAGATATGATTGTGAATGCCATTATATTTCTATGAGCTCCACAGTCTTAGGCTACTGCTTGATGCTGTTATGACGTACTGGACTTGACTTATTTGAGACACTGCCCTGTTCCTGAGGACCCATTAAATATATAACAATACCCATGTAATACCGCTCTATCACCCGGCTCTCACTGTGAAATGTTAGCTTGTCAGCATACCCTTCAAATAAATAATATGCCATTTAGCAGACGCTTTTATCCAAAGCGACTTACAGTCATGCGTGCATACATTTTTTGTGTATGGGTGGTCCCGGGGATCGAACCCACTACCTTGGCGTTACAAGCACCGTGCTCTACCAGCTGAGCTACAGAGGACCACATACCTCTCTATCACCTGGCTCTCACTGTGAAATGTTAGTTTGTCAGAATACCCTTCAAATACCTCTCTATCACCTGGCTCTCACTGTGAAATGTTAGTTTGTCAGAATACCCTTCAAATACCTGTCCATCACCCGGCTCTCACTGTGAAATGTTAGCGTGTCAGAATACCCTTCAAATAACTCTCCATCACCCGGCTCTCACTGTGAAATGTTAGCGTGTCAGACAACTCAGTTTCTCTCAAGTCTTGAATTTGACTTTGGCAGCAGTCTTTCTCCTTGATTGACAGATGAGCGAGCAATAGGGCTTCATCAAAAAGTGCAGTCTGACGGTTCGATTTGACAGCCCTCTTCAAGCTAAATAAACTCCTTCTCGGCGCTGCATCATCTTGACAGCCAGAGCTGGCCCACTGAGTGAAGTGAGAGACCTGGTGTTGAGGATGTTGACAGTCTATTACTCTGGTTCATTCTTTCTAGAAGGTCAAATCCATACATATTAAATGATCTATTCTACAACATAATATGGAATATTACTGTTTATTTGTATTTGTATTTATTAAGGATCCCCATTAGTTCCTGTCAAGGCATCAACTACTCTTCCTGGGGTTTATTATGGATCCCCATTAGTTCCTGCCAAGGCAGCAGCTACTCTTCCTGGGGTTTATTATGGATCCCTATTAGTTCCTTCCAAGGCAGCAGCTACTCTTCCTGGGGTTTATTATGGATCCCCATTAGTTCCTTCCAAGGCAGCAGCTACTCTTCCTGGGGTTTATTATGGATCCCCATTAGTTCCTTCCAAGGCATCAACTACTCTTCCTGGGGTTTATTATGGATCCCCATTAGTTCCTGCCAAGGCAGCAGCTACTCTTCCTGGGGTTTATTAAGGATTCCCATTAGTTCCTGCCAAGGCAGCAGCTACTCTTCCCGGGGTTAATTATGGATCCCCATTAGTTCCTGCCAAGGCAGCAGCTACTCTTCCTGGGGTTTATTATGGATACCCATTAGTTCCTGCGAAGGCAGCAGCTACTCTTCCTGGGGTTTCTTATGGATCCCCATTAGTTCCTTCCAAGGCAGCAGCTACTCTTCCTGGGGTTTATTATGGATCCCCATTAGTTCCTGCGAAGGCAGCAGCTACTCTTCCTGGGGTTTATTAGGGATCCCCATTAGTTCCTTCCAAGGCATCAACTACTCTTCCTGGGGTTTATTATGGATCCCCATTAGTTCCTTCCAAGGCAGCAGCTACTCTTCCTGGGGTTTATTATGGATCCCCATTAGTTCCTGCCAAGGCAGCAGCTACTCTTCCTGGGGTTTATTAAGGATCCCCATTAGTTCCTGCCAAGGCAGCAGCTACTCTTCCTGGGGTTTATTATGGATCCCCATTAGTTCCTGCCAAGGCAGCAGCTACTCTTCCTGGGGTTTATTAGGGATCCCCATTAGTTCCTGCCAAGGCAGCAGCTACTCTTCCTGGGGTTTATTATGGATCCCCATTAGTTCATGCCAAGGCATCAGCTACTCTTCCTGGGGTTTATTATGGATCCCCATTAGTTCCTGCCAAGGCATCAACTACTCTTCCTGGGGTTTATTAAGGATCCCCATTAGTTCCTGCCAAGGCAGCAGCTACTCTTCCTGGGGTTTATTAAGGATCCCCATTAGTTCCTGCCAAGGCAGCAGCTACTCTTCCTGGGGTTTATTATGGATCCCCATTAGTTCCTGCCAAGGCAGCAGCTACACTTCCTGGGATCCAGCAACAGGTTTGAAGACCAGAGAAATATAATTTACAGTACATTTGGCCCTTTAAAAGCCATTCAAGCTTTATTTGTCAATTATTCATCTTTAATCTGAAATGTGTTTTGCCATTAGCAACGCGCCCTGTGTGCAGTTTTGATCAGTCGCTAAGTATTCTGTTACTTCTGCTGTCTACATTTGGAGAGGGTTAATTCAAATCGTTGTGATATGCTTACATTCCCGTTCCCTCATTTAGCTAATAAAATGCTTAAATGAATAATGGCATATACATATATA